>NC_038254.2:32275899-32277062 GCF_000004515.6 Glycine max
TTTTCGTTCGAGCTCAACCGAAGTTGTGTTTCGACCGACACCTGCATGTTTTCATTTACTCGGCAAGGAAAACATTAGCCCACCTCGGAAAAAAACATGATTCACCGATACTGATCTAAACAAATGTTAGCCGATGTCGGCCAGGAAAGATGACCGATCGATGTTTAAAAAAGAAGCATCACCGGATGACGCCGATCGAACATTTCCAAATAGACGTCATCCAAATATATCAGGGGTGAATAGAAAATACTATAGCCGACATCGGTCGTTGTGAAGCCGCGACTGATATTTTCCAGCCGACATTGCACAAGCTCTTTTACAAATGCTGACTTATAATATTTTTTCACGTTAGCGGATGCTCTTTTGTTCGGTGTTGCCGTAAAAATTTACAATGTAGGTCGGCTAGGATTTTTCGTTCGAGCTCAACCGAAGTTGTGTTTCGGCCGACACCGCCATGTTTTCATTTACTCGGCAAGGAAAACATTTGCCCACCGTGGAAAAAATATTTATTCACCGATACTGATCGAAAAAAATCCTAGCCGACATCAGCAACCAAAGTTTACAGATCGAGGTCTAAAAAAAAAATCACCTGGTTACGTCGATCGAACATTTCCTAATCGACATCATCCAAATATTATTCTGGGATTGAATAGACAAAACAACAGCCAACATAAGTCGTGAAATAGCCGCGACTGCTATCTTCCAGCCGACATTGCGCAGGCTTTTTTACAAACGTTGGCCGTAATATTTTTTTACGGTAGAGGATGCTGTTTTGTTCGGTGTTGCCGTAAAAATTTACAATGTAGGTCGGCTAGGTTTTTTCGTTCGAGCTCAACCGAAGTTGTGTTTCGACCGACACCTGCATGTTTTCATTTACTCGGCAAGGAAAACATTAGCCCACCTCGGAAAAAAACATGATTCACCGATACTGATCTAAACAAATGTTAGCCGATGTCGGCCAGGAAAGATGACCGATCGATGTTTAAAAAAGAAGCATCACCGGATGACGCCGATCGAACATTTCCAAATAGACGTCATCCAAATATTATTCAGGGGTTGAATAGAAAATACTATAGCCGACATCGGTCGTTGTGAAGCCGCGACTGATATTTTCCAGCCGACATTGCGCAAGCTCTTTTACAAATGCTGACTTATAATATTTA
>NC_038254.2:32278801-32302786 GCF_000004515.6 Glycine max
GTGATTTCTCCATCAGCCGTTTCGTCTCTCCTTGTGGTTGGACATTCAGAAGCAATATGTCCTCTGCCTAAGCACTTGAAACATTTTATGTTTCTGGTTCCAGTATTGGATGAGGAAGTGGAGGTGTTATGTTTGCTTCCACCTACGCTGGGTGTTGCTGACTTTCCATACGGGGATGTGGCTGCAGGTCGGAACGAATTACCTCCCTCCTTCTTGGATCTGTTGGCCCAGTTTTGGTTGTAAGTATTGGGTGAGTTCCTCCTTGTTGCACTTTTTCTTTTAATTTGCTGTTCAACCCGAAGCGCCCTATGTAACAAGTCATCCAACACCACATACTCCTGTAATTCAACAACATCTCTGATTTCAGGGTTTAGACCATTCAGGAAACGAGCCATTGTGTCTTCGGAGTCCTCTTCGATGTTGGCCCTCACTAATGCCATTTCCATCTCTTTATAATATTCTTCCACGGTTAAATTCCCTTGGGACAGCCCTTGGAGTTTCTGTCGCATGGTTCTGTTATAGCTAGTGGGCACATACCTTTTTCTCATCACCCTTTTCATCTCAGTCCATGTATCTACCTCTCGCCGTTCCTCTCTCAACATTTCTCTTTGGTATTTATGCCACCAAACAAGGGCATAGTCGGAGAATTCAGCTGCTGCTAGCTTGACTTTCTGCGCATCAGTGTAGTCATTGCAGGCAAATACGTGCTCAGTCTTCATTTCCCAGTCCAGGTAGGCATCTGGATCACTTCTACCTTTGAAGGGAGGAACATTGAGCTTTACTCCCTCAACCTGGTTCTGCCTCGGTCCGTCATTACCGCCATTGTTACCTCTATTCCCATCTATATTTCGTCTAGCATTCTGATTGGCTTGGTTCTCCAAAGCTTCTAGTCGTCCATAGACCTCCTCTGTGGTACGGTCTAGCAAACGTTGCATCTGTGCATTCATCGCATCCACTAACAGACGTTGAGCGCCGTCCAACTGATGGTACTCGTCACCACCACCACCTACTCCAGCCATAATTCAACAGGAAAAAAAATGTGCAATAAAAATTATTAAGGTTTCAGGACCTCACAACACTCTACTCACGTCTCTTAGATGGTAGTACACTCGTGTTTAATGCTCTCAATAGGCTTTTGTGTAATGTATTCCCTCTTGCCTTTTACCACTCATGTTTCCTCTTAAGTTCCTGGATGGACCAAATTAGACACACAAGGTAATATAAAATAAAAGGAAAGACAATATAATGATCACAAACAGATTTGATTTGGGATAACAACTTGGACTTGATTTGGATAATAATATATTAGATTTGGATTTGGATAACAGGTGAACTTTAATTTGGGTAACAGATATGATAACAAATAAGATATTATAGATAGGATAACAGATAAGATATTAGGTAGGATAACAGATAAGATATTAGATAGGATAACAGATAAGATATTAGGTAGGATAACAGATAAGATATTAGATAGGACAACAGATAGGACAAGTAAACTTCAAATGCTCATAACTTTTGCTACAGTTGTCCGTTTGAGGCCCACTATATATCAAAACGCTCAGAATTCAGAGGAGAATCTAGATAAGGGGATTTGTTCCACGATTTTCTTTCCAAAAAAAACACCTCTAAATGCTTCAATTTCGTTTTCAAAGATCAAACACCCACTTTTTTTTTTTTTCAAAATTTTTGCAACTTTTTTTTTTTTTTTTTTGCAACTGTTTCCTTTTTTTTTTCTTTCTTTCTTTCCCTTTCTTTCTTTCTTTTTTTTTTTCGTTTCTTTTTTTTTCCCCCTATTTTTTTTTTTTTTTTTCAAACGTCCAGCTATTAAAATTCGTTCAATAGGCAATCATCATTAGGCAAATTTGACAATTTAGCAATTCAGCAATTAGGCAATTTTTACCCCAAACAGAATTCGAATAGGCTGAAACAAAAGTTATGAACAAAAGACAGAATACAATATGATAGGCACAAGAACAAGAAACAAGAACTCAAACAATTTTTTTTTTTTTGACACAAAGTTTGAAAGACACAAGAAATAAGAACAAGAACGTGACAAGAACAAGAACAAGAACAAGAACGCAAATAACAGAACAAGGACAAAAACACGAACCTAGACAAATTACGAAGAAAAAAAAATAGGATAGGATACGATAGAACCTGTATCAAGAGCCGAAGCTCTGATACCAAATGATGTGAACCTGAGTAGGAGTGGATCGTTTGATACAGGCTACGGAGGTTTGGATGACGCCACTTCCGGTGAAGGAAGATAAGTCAGGGTAGACGCCACAAGGATTACCTTGATAAGTCTGAGATTGGTTCAACAAGGAACTCAGAGAGAAACTCTCACCAAATTTTATCAAATGTCAAAAGTTTTTCTTTTATTCAAAACAAAAACCAATACTTATAGTGTATCTGAACTAAAAGATAAAAATAGACATGGGCCTTCTAAATAGTTTGGGCCAAAATTACAATAAATAAAAATTATAACTAAAAAACATATTTAACTTGGGCCTTCAAGTTAGTTTGGGCCTTCAACAACAATTAGTAGTCTTGGTAGTGCCTCTGCCTCTGGGCCTTCATCTTTCTCCACTTGGGCCTTCAATCATCATCAATGGCAGCTATACAAATGACCAGCCTTGTCTCTATGACGTGTTGGGCTTGTTTAAAGTCTGCCTCTGGTCATGGGACCTTCAAGTGCTTCATGGTCCTTGCCCTTGGTTATGTCCTCATCACGACATCGGTTGTGAAATTGCCCCGACTGATATTTTTCAGCCGACATTTCACAATTTTGTTCTTAAAAACGCTTGCTGGCCGACAATGTTTTTTTTACGGCAGAGGAAGTTTTCTTGTTTTGGTGATGCATAAAAAATTTACAATATACGCAGCTAAGTTTTTTTGTGCAAGATCAACCGACGTTTTGTTATGGCCAAAACTGGCCTTTCCTATTTATTCGGCCAGGAAAACATTAGCCCACCTCAGCAAAAAAATATTTGCTAACCGACTTCATGCATATTTCATTCAGTGATTGAATAGAAAACTCAATAGCTGACAACGGTCGTGAAATAGGCCCGACTGATATTTTTCAGCCGACATTGCGCAATTTTTTTTAAAAACGCTCGCTGGCAGATAATGTTTTTTTACGGCAGAGGAAGTTTTCTTGTTTTGGTGTTGCATAAAAAATTTACAATGTACGCGGCTAGGTTTTTTTGTGCAAGATCAACCGACGTTTTGTTATGGTCAAAACTGGTCTTTCCTATTTATTCGGCCAGGAAAACATTAGCCCAACTAAGCAAAAAAATATTATTCACCGATATTGATAAAAAAAAATGACAGTCGACGTCGGCCAGGAAAGATGACCGATCGAGGACTAAAAAAGAAGCATCATCGGATGACACCGATCGAACATTTACTAACCGACATCATGCAAATTTCGTTCACGGATTGAACTGAAAACTCAATAGCCCACATCGGTCGTGAAATAGCCGCGACTGATATTTTTCAGCCGACATTGCGCAATTTTTATTTAAAAACCCTCGCTGGTAGATAATGTTTTTTTTACGGCAGTGGAAGTTTTCGTGTTTTCGTGTTGCATAAAAAATGTACAATGTAGGTCGGCTAGGTTTTTTTGTGCGAGCTCAACCGACGTTTTGTTTCGGCCGATACTGGCATGTTCCCATTTATTCGGCCAGGAAAACATTAGCCCACCTCGGCAAAAAAATATTTGCTAACCGACTTCATGCATATTTCATTCAGGGATTGAATAGAAAACTCAATAGCTGACAACGGTCGTGAAGTAGGCCCGACTGATATTTTTCAGCCGACATTGCCTAATTTTTTTTAAAAAACGCTCGCTGGCAGATAATGTTTTTTTACGGCAGAGAAAGTTTTCTTGTTTTGCTGTTGCATAAAAAATTTACAATGTATGTCGACTAGGTTTTTTTGTGCGAGCTCAACCGACGTTTTGTTACGGCCGAAACTTGCATGTTCCCATTTATTCGGCCAGGAAAACATTAGCCCAACTCGGCAAAAACATATTATTCACCGACATTGATAAAAAAAATGACAGTCGACGTCGGCCAGGAAAGATGATAGATCGGGGACTAAAAAAGAAGCATCATCGGATGACGCCGATCGAACATTTCCTAACCGACATCATCCAAATTTCGTTCACGGATTGAATTGAAAACTCAATAGCCGACATCGGTCGTGAAATAGCCCCGACTGATATTTTTCAGCCGACATTTCGCAATTTTGTTCTTAAAAACGCTTGCTAGCCGACAATGTTTTTTTTACGGCAGAGGAAGTATTCTGGTTTTGGTGTTGCATAAAAAATTTACAATGTAAGTCGGCTAAGTTTTTTGGTGCAAGATCAACCGACGTTTTGTTACGGCCGAAACTGGCATGTTCCCATTTATTCGCCAAGGAAAACATTAGCCCAACTCGGCAAAAAAATATTATTCACCGATATTGATTAAAAAAAATGACAGTCGACGTCGGCCAGGAAAGATGACCGATCGAGGTCTAAAAAAGAAGCATGATCAGATGACGCCGATCGAACATTTCCTAACCGACATCATGCAAATTTCGTTCACGGATTGAATTGAAAACTCAATAGCCCACATCAGTCGTGAAATAGCCGCGACTGATATTTTTCAGCCGACATTGCGCAATTTTTATTTAAAAACCCTCGCTGGCAGATAATGTTTTTTTTACGGCAGAGGAAGTTTTCGTGTTTTCGTGTTGCATAAAAAATGTACAATGTAGGTTGGCTAGGTTTTTTTGTGCGAGCTCAACCGACGTTTGGTTTCGGCCGAAACTGGCCTGTTCCCATTTATTCGGCCAGGAAAACATTAGCCCACGTCGGCAAAAAAATATTATTCACCGATATTGATAAAAAAAAATGACAGTCGACGTCGGCCAGGAAAGATGACCGATCGAGGTCTTAAAAAGAAGCCTCATCGGATGATGCCGATCAAACATTTACTAACCGACATCATGCAAATTTCATTCACGGATTGAATTGAAAACTCAATAGCCGACATCGGTCGTGAAATAGCCTCGACTGATATTTTACAGCCGACATTTCACAATTTTGTTCTTAAAAACGCTTGCTGGCCGACAATGTTTTTTTTACGGTAGAGGAAGTTTTCTTGTTTTGGTGTTGCATAAAAAAATTACAATATACGCGGCTAAGTTTTTTTGTGCAAGCTCAACCAACGTTTTGTTTCTGCCGAAACTGGCATGTTCCCATTTATTCGGCAAGGAAAACATTAGCCCACCTCGGCAAAAACATATTTGCTAGGACTTCATGCATTTTTCATTCAGGGATTGAATAGAAAACTCAATAGCTGACAACGGTCGTGAAATAGGCCCGACTGATATTTTTCAGCCGACATTGCGCAATTATTTATTAAAAACGCTCGCTGGCAGATAATGTTTTTTTACGGAAGAGGAAGTTTTCTTGTTTTGGTGTTGCATAAAAAATTTACAATGTAGGTCGGCTAGGTTTTTTTGTGCGAGCTCAACCGACGTTTTCTTACGGCCGAAACTGGCATGTTCCTATTTATTCGACCAGGAAAACATTAGCCCAACTCGGCAAAAAAATATTATTCACCGATATTGATAAAAAAAAAATGACAGACGACGTCGGCCAGGAAAGATGAAAGATCGGGGGCTAAAAAAGAAGCATCATCGGATGACGCCGATCGAACATTTCCTAAACGACATCATGCAAACTTCGTTCACGGATTGAATTGAAAACTCAATAGCCCACATCGGTCGTGAAATAGCCGCGACTGATATTTTTCAGCCGACATTGCGCAATTTTTATTTAAAAACCCTCGCTGGCAGATAATGTTTTTTTTACGGCAGTGGAAGTTTTCGTTTTTTCGTGTTGCATAAAAAATGTACAATGTAGGTCGGCTAGGTTTTTTTGTGCGAGCTCAACTGACGTTTTGTTTCGGCCGAAACTGGCATGTTCCCATTTATTCGGCCAGGAAAACATTAGCCCAACTCGGCAAAAAAATATTATTCACCGATAATGATAAAAAAAATAAATGACAGTCGATGTCAGCCAAGAAAGATGAACGATCGGGGTGTAAAAAAGAAGCATCATCGGATGACGCCGATCAAACATTTCATAACCGACATCATGCAAACTTCGTTCACGGATTGAATTGAAAACTCAATAGCCGACATCGTTCGTGAAATAGCCCCGACTGATATTTTACAGCCGACATTGCGCAATTTTTTTTTAAAAACGCTTGCTGGCGGACAATGTTTTTTTTTACGGCAGAGGAAGTTTTCTTGTTTTGGTGTTGCATTAAAAATTTACAATGTAAGTCGGCTAGGTTTTTTTGTGAGAGCTCAACCGACGTTTTGTTACGGCCGAAACTGGCATGTTCCCATTTATTCGGCAAGGAAAACATTAGCCCAACTCGGCAAAAAAATATTATTCACCGATATTGATTAAAAAAAAATGACAGTCCACGTCGGCCAGGAAAGATGAAAGATCGGGGTCTAAAAAAGAAGCATCATCGGATGACGCCGATCGAACATTTCCTGACCGACATCATGCAAATTTCGTTCACGGATTGAATTGAAAACTCAATAGCCAACATCGGTCGTGAAATAGCCGCGACTAATATTTTTCAGCCGACATTGCACAATTTTTATTTAAAAACCCTCGCTGGCAGATAAAGTTTTTTTTACGGCAGTGGAAGTTTTCGTGTTTTGGTGTTGCATAAAAAATGTACAATGTAGGTCGGCTAGGTTTTTTTGTGCGAGCTCAACCGACGTTTTGTTTCGGCCGAAACTGGCATGTTCCCATTTATTCGGCAAGGAAAACATTAGCCCACCTCGGCAAAAAAATATTTGCTAACCGACTTCATGCATATTTCATTCAGGGATTGAATAGAAAACTCAATAGCTGAGAACGGTCGTGAAATAGGCCCGACTGATATTTTTCAGCCGACATTGCCCAATTGTTTTTTTTAAAAACGCTCACTGGCAGATGATGTTTTTTTACGGCAGAGGAAGTTTTCTTGTTTTGTGTTGCATAAAAAATGTACAATGTAGGTCGGCTAGGTTTTTTTGTTCGAGCTCAACCGACGTTTTGTTACGGCCGAAACTGGCATGTTCCCATTTATTTGGCCAGGAAAACATTAGCCCAACTCGGCAAAAAAATATTTGCTAACCGACTTCATGCATATTTCATTCAGGGATTGAATAGAAAACTCAATAGCTGACAACGGTCGTGAAATAGGCCCGACTGATATTTTTTTAGCCGACATTGTTCAATTTTTTTTTAAAAAACCCTCGCTGGCAGATAATGTTTTTTTTACGGCAGTGGAAGTTTTCGTGTTTTCGTGTCGCATAAAAAATGTACAATGTAGGTCGTCTAGGTTTTTTTGTGCGAGCTCAACCGACGTTTTGTTTCGGCCGAAACTGACATGTTCCCATTTATTCGGCCAGGAAAACATTACCCCACCTCGGCAAAAAAATATTTGCTAACCGACTTCATGCATATTTCATTCAGGGATTGAATAGAAAACTCAATAGCTGACAACGGTCGTGAAATAGGCCCGACTGATATTTTTTTAGCCGACATTGTTCAATTTTTTTTTAAAAAACGCTCGCTGGCAGATAATGTTTTTTTATGGCAGAGGAAGTTTTCTTGTTTTGGTGTTGCATAAAAAATTTACAATGTAGGTCGGCTAGGTTTTTTTGTTCCAGCTCAACCGACGTTTTGTTACGGCCGAAACTGGCATGTTCCCATTTATTCGGCCAGGAAAACATTAGCCCAACTCGGCAAAAAAATATTATTCACCGATATTGATAAAAAAAAAATGACAGTCGACGCCGGCCAGGAAAGATGAAAGATCGGGGTCTAAAAAAGAAGCATCATCGGATGACGCCGATCGAACATTTCCTAACCGACATCATGCAAACTTCGTTCACGGATTGAATTGAAAACTCAATAGCCGACATCGGTCGTGAAATAGCCTCGACTGATATTTTTCAGCCGACATTGCGCAATTTTTTTTTTATAAGCGCTTGCTGGCCGACAATGTTTTTTTTTACGGCAGAGGAAGTTTTCTTGTTTTGGTATTGCATAAAAAATTTACAATGTACGCGGCTAAGTTTTTTTGTGCAAGCTCAACCAACGTTTTGTTTCTGCCGTAACTGGCATGTTCCCATTTATTCGGCCAGGAAAACATTAGCCCACCTTGGCAAAAAAATATTTGCTAACCGACTTCATGCATATTTCATTCAGGGATTGAATAGAAAACTCAATAGCTGACAATGGTCGTGAAATAGGCCCGACTGATATTTTTCAGCCGACATTGCCCAATTTTTTTTTAAAAACGCTCACTGGCAGATAATGTTTTTTTACGACAGAGGAAGTTTTCATGTTTTGGTGTTGCAGTAAAAATTTACAAAGTAGGTCGGCTAGGTTTTTTTGTGCGAGCTCAACCGACGTTTTGTTACGTCCGAAACTGGCATGTTCCCATTTATTCTGCCAGGAAAACATTAGCCCAACTTGACAAAAACATATTATTCACCGATATTGATAAAAAAAAAAAAGGACAGTCGACGTCGGCCAGGAAAGATGAAAGATCGGGGTCAAAAAAAGAAGCATCATCGGATGACGCCGATCGAATATTTCCTAATCGACATCATCCAAATTTCGTTCACGGATTGAATTGAAAACTCAATAGCCGACATCGGTCGTGAAATAGCCCCGACTGATATTTTTCGGCCGACATTTCGCAATTTTGTTCTTAAAAACGCTTGCTGGCCGACAATGTTTTTTTTACGGCAGAGGAAGTTTTCTTGTTTTGGTGTTACATAAAAAATTTACAATGTACGCGGCTAAGTTTTTTTGTGCAAGCTTAACAAACGTTTTGTTTCAGCCGAAACTTGCATGTTCCCATTTATTCGGCCAGGAAAACATTAACCCACCTCGGCCAAAAAATATTTGCTAACCGACTTCATGCATATTTCACTCAGGGATTGAATAGAAAACTCAATAGCTGACAACGGTCGTGAAATAGGCCCGGCTGATATTTTTCAGCCGACATTCCGCAATTTTTTTTTAAAAACGCTCGCTGGCAGATAATGTTTTTTTACGGCAGAGGAAGTTTTCTTGTTTTGGTGTTGCATAAAAAATTTACAATGTACGCGGCTAAGTTTTTTTGTGCAAGATCAACCGACGTTTTGTTATGGCCAAAACTGGCCTTTCCTATTTATTCGGCCAGGAAAACATTAGCCCAACTCGGCCAAAAAATATTATTCACCGATATTGATAAAAAAAAATGACAGTCGACGTCGGCCAGGAAAGATGACCGATCGAGGTATAAAAAAGAAGCATCATCGGTTGACGCCGATCGAACATTTCCTAACCGACATCATGCAAGCTTCGTTCACGGATTGAATTGAAAACTCAATAGCCGACATCGGTCGTGAAATAGCCCCGACTGATATTTTTCAGCCGACATTGCGCAATTTATTTTTAAAAACGCTTGCTGGCCAACAATGTTTTTTTTTACGGCAGAGGAAGTTTTCTTGTTTTGGTGTTGCATAAAAAATTTACAATGTACGTCGGCTAAGTTTTTTTCTGCAAGCTCAACCGACGTTTTGTTACCGCCGAAACTGGCATGTTCCCATTTATTTGGCCAGGAAAATATTAGCCCAACTTGGCAAAAAAATATTATTCACCGATATTAATAAAAAAAAATGACCGTCGACGTCGGCCAGGAAAGATGACCGATCGATGTCTTAAAAAGAAGCATCATCGGATGACGCCGATCGAACATTTACTAACCGACATCATCCAAATTTCGTTCACGGATTCAATTGAAAACTCAATAGCCGACATCGGTTGTGAAATAGCCCCGACTGATATTTTTCAGCCGACATTTCGCAATTTTGTTCTTAAAAACGCTTGCTGGCCGACAATGTTTTTTTTACGGCAGAGGAAGTTTTCTTGTTTTTGTGTTGCATAAAGAGTTTACAATGTACGTCGGCTAAGTTTTTTTCTGCAAGCTCAACCGACGTTTTGTTACCGCCGAAACTGGCATGTTCCCATTTATTCGGCCAGGAAAATATTAGCCCAACTCGTCAAAAAAATATTATTCACCGATATTGATAAAAAAAAATGACCGTCGACGTCGGCCAGGAAAGATGACCGATCGAGGTCTTAAAAAGAAGCATCATCGGATGACGCCGATCGAACATTTACTAACCGACATCATCCAAATTTCGTTCACGGATTGAATTGAAAACTCAATAGCCGACATCGGTTGTGAAATAGCCCCGACAGATATTTTTCAGCCGACATTTCGCAATTTTGTTCTTAAAAACGCTTGCTGGCCGACAATGTTTTTTTTACCGTAGAGGAAGTTTTCTTGTTTTGGTGTTGCATAAAAAATTTACAATGTACGCGGCTAAGTTTTTTTGTGCAAGCTCAACCAACGTTTTGTTTCTGCCGAAACTGGCTTGTTCCCATTTATTCGGCCAGGAAAACATTACCCCACCTCGGCAAAAAAAATATTTGCTAACCGACTTCATGCATATTTCATTCAGGGATTGAATAGAAAACTCAATAGCTGACAACGGTCGTGAAATAGGCCCGACTGATATTTTTCAGCCGACATTGCACAATTTTTTTTTAAAAACGCTCGCTGGCAAATAATGTTTTTTTACGGCAAAGGAAGTTTTCTTGTTTTGGTGTTGCATAAAAAATTTACAATGTACGCGGCTAAGATTTTTTGTGCAAGATCAACAGACGTTTTGTAATGGCCAGAACTGGCCTTTCCTATTTATTCGGCTAGGAAAACATTAGCCCAACTAAGCAAAAAAATATAATTCACCGATATTGATAAAAAAAATGACAGTCGATGTTGGCCAGGAAAGACGACCGATCGAGGTCTAAAAAAGAAGCATCATCGATTGACGCCGATCGAACATTTCCTAACCGACATCATGCAAATTTCGTTCACGGATTGAATTGAAAACTCAATAGCCGACATCGGTCGTGAAATAGCCCCGACTGATATTTTTCAGCCGACATTGCGCAATTTTTATTTAAAAACTCTCGCTGGCAGATAATGTTTTTTTTACGGCAGTGGAAGTTTTCGTGTTTTGGTGTTGCATAAAAACTGTACAATGTAGGTCGGCTAGGTTTTTTTGGGCGAGCTCAAACGACGTTTTGTTTCGGCCGAAACTGGCATGTTCCCATTTATTCGGCCAGGAAAACATTAGCCCAACTCGGCAAAAAAATATTTACTAACCGACTTCAAGCATATTTCATTCAGGGATTGAATAGAAAACTCAATAGCTGACAACGGTCGTGAAATAGGCCCGACTGATATTTTTCAGCCGACATTACCCAATTTTTTTTTAAAAAACGCTCGCTGGCAGATAATGTTTTTTTATGGCAGAGGAAGTTTTCTTGTTTTGGTGTTGCATAAAAAATTTACAATGTAGGTCGGCTTGGTTTTTTTGTGCGACCTCAACCGACGTTTTGTTACAGCCGAAACTGGCATGTTCCCATTTATTCGGCCAGGAAAACATTAGCCCAACTCGGCAAAAAAATATTTGCTGACCGACTTCATGCATATTTCATTCAGGGATTGAATAGAAAATTGAATAGCTGACAACGGTCGTGAAATAGGCCCTACTGATATTTTTCAGCCGACATTGCCCAATTGTTTTTTTTAAAAACGCTCGCTGGCAGATGATGTTTTTTTACGGCAGAGGAAGTTTTCTAGTTTTGTGTTGCATAAAAAATTTACAATGTAGGTCGGCTAGATTTTTTTGTGCGAGCTCAACCGACGTTTTGTTACGGCCGAAACTGGCATGCTCCTTTTTACTCGGCCAGGAAAACATTAGCCCAACTCGGCAAAAAAATATTATTCACCGATATTGATAAAAAAAAATGACAGTCGACGTCGGCCAGGAAAGATGAAAGATCGGGGTCTAAAAAAGAAGCATCATCGGATGACGCCGATCGAACATTTCCTAACCGACATCATGCAAACTTCGTTCACGGATTGAATTGAAAATTCAATGCCGACATCGGTCGTGAAATAGCCCCGACTGATATTTTTCAGCCGACATTGCGCAATTTTTTTTTAAAAACTCTTGCTGGCCGACATTGTTTTTTTTTACGGCAGAGGAAGTTTTCTTGTTTTGGTGTTGCATAAAAAATTTACAATGAACGTCGGGTAAGTTTTTTTGTGCAAGCTCAACCGACGTTTTGTTACGGCCGAAACTGGCATGTTCCCATTTATTCGGCCAGGAAAACATTAGCCCAACTCGGCAAAAAAATATTATTCACTGATATTGATAAAAAAAAAATGACAGTCGACGTCGGCCAGGAAAGATGACCTATCGAGGTCTTAAAAAGAAGCATCATCGGATGACGCCAATCGAACATTTACTAACCGACATCATCCAAATTTCGTTCACGGATTGAATTGAAAACTCCATAGCCGACATCGGTCGTGAAATAGCCGCGACTGATTTTTTTCAGCCAACATTGCGCAATTTTTATTTAAAAACCCTCGCTGGCAGATAATTTTTTTTTTTTTACGGCAGTGGAAGTTTTCGTGTTTCGTGTTGCATAAAAAATGTACAATGTAGGTCGGCTAAGTTTTTTTGTGCGAGCTCAACCGACATTTTGTTTCAGCCAAAACTGGCATGTTCCCATTTATTCGGCCAGGAAAACATTAGCCCAACTCGGCAAAAAAATATTTGCTAACCGACATCATGCATATTTCATTCAGGGATTGAATAGAAAACTCAATAGCTGACAACGGTCGTGAAATAGGCCCGACTGATATTTTTCAGCCAACATTGCCCAATTGTTTTTTTTAAAAACGCTCGCTGGCAGATGATGTTTTTTTACGGCAGAGGAAGTTTTCTTGTTTTGTGTTGCATAAAAAATTTTCAATGTAGGTCGGCTAGGTTTTTTTGTGCGAGCTCAACCGACGTTTTGTTTCGGCCGAAACTGGCATGTTCCCATTTATTCGGCCAGGAAAACATTAGCCCATCTCGGCAAAAAATTATTTGCTAACCGACTTCATGCATATTTCATTCAGGGATTGAATAGAAAACTCAATAGCTGACAACGGTCGTGAAATAGGCCCGACTGATATTTTTCAGCCGACATTGCCCAATTTTTTTTTTTTAAAAACGCTCGCTGACAGATAATGTTTATTTACGGCAGAGGAAGTTTTCTTGTTTTGGTGTTTGATGTGAACCTGAGTTGGAGCGGATCGTTTGATACAGGCTACGGAGGTTTTGGATGACGCCACTTCCAATTAAGGAAGATAAGTCCAGGTAGACGCCACTTCCGGTGAAGGAAGATAAGTCTGGCTAGACGCCACTTCCCGTGAAGGAAGATAAGTCTGGGTAGACGCCACAAGGATTACCTTGGTAAGTCTGATAATTGGTTCAACAAGGAACCCAGAGAGAAACTCTCACCAAATTTTATCAAAATGCCAAAAGTTTTTTTTATTCAAAACAAAAACCAATACTTATAGTGTAGCTGAACTAAAAGATAAAAATAGACATGGGCCTTCTAAACAGTTTGGGCAAAATTTACAATAAAAATAAATTATAACTAAAAACTTATTTAACTTGAGCCTTCAAATTAGTTTGGGCCTTCAGCAACAATTAATAGTCTTGATAGTGTCTTTGCCTCTGGGCCTTCATCCTTCTCCACTCGGGGGCTTTGTCCTTCTCCACTTGGGCCTTCATCCTTCTCCACTTGGGCCTTTAGTCTGTATTTGGCCAGTTTCATGATTCTCATCAGTGTTGCATAAAAAATTTACAATGTAGGTCGGCTAGGTTTTTTTGTGCGAGCTCAACCGACGTTTTGTTACGACCGAAACTGGCATGTTCCCATTTATTCGGCCAGGAAAACATTAGCCCAACTCAGCAAAAAAATATTATTCACCGATATTGATAAACAAAAATGACAGTCGACGTTCGCCAGGAAAGATGAAAAGATTGGGGTCTAAAAAAGAAGCATCATCGGATGACGCCGATCGAACATTTCCTAACCGACATCATGCAAACTTCGTTCACGGATTGAATTGAAAACTCAATAGCCGACATCGGTCGTGAAATAGCCCCGACTGATATTTTTCAGCCGACATTGCACAATTTTTTTTGAAAAACGCTTGCTGGCCGACAATGTTTTTTTTTACGGCAGAGGAAGTTTTCTTGTTTTGGTGTTGCATAAAAAATTTACAATGTACGTCGGCTAAGTTTTTTTGTGCAAGCTCAACCGACGTTTTGTTACGGCCGAAACTGGCATGTTCCCATTTATTCGGCAAGGAAAACATTAGCCTAACTCGGCAAAAAAATATTATTCACCGATATTGATAAAAAAAAAATGACAGTCGACGTCGGCCAGCAAAGATGACCGATCGAGGTCTTAAAAAGAAGCATCATCGGATGACGCCGATCGAACATTTACTAACCGACATCATCCAAATTTTGTTCACGGATTGAATTGAAAACTCAATAGCCGACATCGGTCGTGAAATAGCCCCGACTGATATTTTTCAGCCGACATTTCGCAATTTTGTTCTTAAAAATGCTTGCTAGCCGACAATGTTTTTTTTACGGCAGAGGAAGTTTTCTTGTTTTGGTGTTGCATAAAAAATTTACAATGTAGGTCGGCTAGGTTTTTTTGTGCGAGCTCAACCAACGTTTTGTTACGGCCGAAACTGGCATGTTCCCATTTATTCGCCAAGGGAAAACATTAGCACAACTCGGCAAAAAAATATTATTCACCGATATTGATAAAAAAAAATGACAGTCGACGTCGGCCAGGAAAGATGACCGATCCAGGTCTTAAAAAGAAGCATCATCGGATGACGCCGATCGAACATTTACTAACCGACATCATCCAAATTTCGTTCACCGATTGAATTGAAAACTCAATAGCCGACATCGGTCGTGAAATAGCCCCGACTGATATTTTTCAGCCGACATTTCGCAATTTTGTTCTTAAAAACGCTTGCTGGCCGACAATGTTTTTTTTACGGCAGAGGAAGTTTTCTTGTTTTGGTGTTGCATAAAAAATTTACAATGTACGCGGCTAAGTTTTTTTGTGCAAGCTCAACCAACGTTTTGTTTCTGCCGAAACTGGCATGTTCCGATTTATTCGGCCAGGAAAACATTAGCCCACCTCGGCAAAAAAATATTTGCTAACCGACTTCATGCATATGTCATTCAGGGATTGAATAGAAAACTCAATAACTGACAACGGTCGTGAAATAGGCCCGACTGATATTTTTCAGCCGACATTGCCCAATTTTTTTTTAAAAACGCTCGCTGGCAGATAATGTTTTTTTACGGCAGAGGAAGTTTTCTTGTTTTGGTGTTGCATAAAAAATTTACAATGTAGGTCGGCTAGGTTTTTTTGTGCGAGCTCAACCAACGTTTTGTTACGGCCGAAACTGGCATGTTCCCATTTATTCGCCAAGGAAAACATTAGCCCAACTCGGCAAAAAAATATTATTCACCGATATTGATAAAAAAAAATGACAGTCGACATCGGCCAGGAAAGATGACCGATCCAGGTCTAAAAAAGAAGCATCATCGGATGACGCCGATCGAACATTTCCTAACCGACATCATGCAAATTTCGTTCACGGATTGAATTGAAAACTCAATAGCCGACATCGGTCGTGAAATAGCCGCGACTGATATTTTTCAGCCGACATTGCGCAATTTTTATTTAAAAACCCTCGCTGGCAGATAATGTTTTTCTTACGGCAGTGGAAGTTTTCGTGTTTTCATGTTGCATAAAAAATGTACAATGTAGGTCGGCTAGGTTTTTTTGTGCGAGCTCAACCGAAGTTTTGTTTCGGCCGAAACTGGCATGTTCCCATTTATTCGGCCAGGAAAACATTAGCCCACCTCGGCAAAAAAATATTTGCTAGCCTACTTCATGCATATTTCATTCAGGGATTGAATAGAAAACTCAATAGCTGACAACGGTCGTGAAATAGGCCCGACTGATATTTTTCAGCCGACATTGCCCAATTTTTTTTTTAAAAACGCTCGCTGGCAGTTAATGTTTTTTTACGGCAGAGGAAGTTTTCTTGTTTTGGTGTTGCATAAAAAATTTACAATGTAGGTCGGCTAGGTTTTTTTGTGCGAGCTCAACCGACGTTTTGTTACGGCCTAAACTGGCATGTTCCCATTTATTCGGCCAGGAAAACATTAGCCCAACTCGGCAAAAAAAATATTATTCACCGATATTGATAAAAAAAAAATGACAGTCGACGTCCGCCCGGAAAGATGAAAGATCGGGGTCTAAAAAAGAAGCATCATCGGATGATGCCGATCGAACATTTCCTAACCGACATCATGCAAACTTCGTTCACGGATTGAATTGAAAACTCAATAGCCGACATCGGTCGTGAAATAGGCCCGACCGATATTTTTCAGCCGACATTGCACAATTTTTTTTTAAAAACGCTTGCTGGCCGACAATGTTTTTTTTTTACGGCTGACGAAGTTTTCTTGTTTTGATGTTGCATAAAAAATTTACAATGTACGTCGGCTACGTTTTTTTGTGCAAGCTCAACCGACGTTTTGTTACGGCCGGAACTGGCATGTTCCCATTTATTCGGCAAGGAAAACATTAGCCCAACTCGGCAAAAAAATATTATTCACCGATATTGATAAACAAAAATGACAGTCGACGTCCGCCACTAAAGATGAAAGATCGGGGTCTGAAAAAGAAGCATCATCAGATGACGCCGATCGAACATTTCCTAACCGACATCATGCAAACTTCGTTAACGGATTGAATTGAAAACTCAATAGCCGACATCGGTCGTGAAATAGCCCCGACTGATATTTTTCAGCCGACATTGCACAATTTTTTTTTTAAAAACGCTTGCTGGCCGACAATGTTTTTTTTTTACGGCAGAGGAAGTTTTCTTGTTTTGGTGTTGCGTAAAAAATTTACAATGTACGTCGGCTCAGTTTTTTTGTGCAAGCTCAACCGACGTTTTGTTACGGCCGAAACTGGCATGTTCCCATTTATTCGGCAAGGAAAACATTAGCCCAACTCGGCAAAAAAATATTATTCACCGATATTGATAAAAAAAATGACAGTCGACGTCGGTCAGGAAAGATGAACGATCGAGGTCTTAAAAAGAAGCATCATCGGATGACGCCGATCGAACTTTTACTAACCGACATCATCCAAATTTCGTTGACGGATTGAATTGAAAACTCAATAGCCGACATCGGTCGTGAAATAGCCTCGACTGATATTTTACAGCCGACATTTCACAATTTTGTTCTTAAAAACGCTTGCTGGCCGTCAATGTTATTTTTACGGCAGAGGAAGTTTTCTTGTTTTGGTGTTGCATAAAAAATTTACAATGTACGCGGCTAAGTTTTTTTGTGCAAGCTCAACCAACGTTTTGTTTCTGCCGAAACTGGCATGTTCCCATTTATTCGGCCAGGAAAACATTAGCCCACCTCGGCAAAAAAATATTTGCTAACCGACTTCATGCATATTTCATTCAGGGATTGAATAGAAAACTCAATAGCTGACAACGGTCGTGAAATAGGCCCGACTGATATTTTTCAGCCGACATTGCGTAATTTTTTTTAAAAAACGCTCGCTGGCAGATAATGTTTTTTTACGGCAGAGGAAGTTTTCTTGTTTTGGTGTTGCATAAAAAATTTACAATGTACGCGGCTAAGTTTTTTTGTGCAAGATCAACCGACGTTTTGTTATTGCCAAAACTGGCCTTTCCTATTTATTCGGCCAGGAAAACATTAGCCCAACTAAGCAAAAAAATATTATTCACCGATATTGATAAAAAAAAGTGACAGTCGACGTCGGCCAGGAAAGATGACCGATCGAGGTCTAAAAAAGAAGCATCATCGGATGACGCCGATCGAACATTTCCTAACCGACATCATGCAAATTTCGTTCACGGATTGAATTGAAAACTCAATAGCCGACATCGGTCGTGAAATAGCCGCGACTTATATTTTTCAGCCGGCATTGCGCAATTTTTATTTAAAAACCCTCGCTGGCAGATAATGTTTTTTTTACGGCAGTGGAAGTTTTCGTGTTTTTGTGTTGCATAAAAAATGTACAATGTAGGTCGGCTAGGTTTTTTTGTGCGAGCTCAACCGACGTTTTGTTTCGGCCGAAACTGGCATGTTCCCATTTATTCGGCCAGGAAAACATTAGCCCACCTCGGCAAAAAAATATTTGCTAACTGACTTCATGCATATTTCATTCAGGGATTGAATATAAAACTCAATAGCTGACAACAGTCGTGAAATAGGCCCGACTGATATTTTTCAGCCGACATTGCCCAATTTTTTTTTAAAAAAACTGATGAGGACATAACCAAGGGCAAGGACCATGAAGCACTTGAAGGTCCCATGACCAGAGGCAGACTTAAACAAGCCTAACACGTCATAGAGACAAGGCTGGTCATTTGTATAGCTGCCATTGATGATGATTGAAGCCCCAAGTGGAGAAAGATGAAGGCCCAGAGGCAGAGGCACTACCAAGACTACTAATTGTTGCTGAAGGCCCAAACTAACTTGAAGGCCCAAGTTAAATAAGTTTTTAGTTATAATTTATTTTTATTGTAATTTTGGCCCAAACTGTTTTAGAAGGCCCATGTCTATTTTTATCCTTTTGTTCAGATACACTATAAGTATTTGTTTTTGTTTTCAATAAAGCAACTTTTGGCATTTTGATAAAATTTGGTGAGAGTTTCTCTCCGGGTTCCTTGTTGAACCAATTATCAGACTTATAAAGGTAATCCTTGTGGCGTCTACCCTGACTTATCTTCCTTCACTGGAAGTGGCGTCATCCAAAACCTCCGTAGCCTGTATCAAACGATCTGCTCCTACTCAGGTTCGCATCATCTGGTATCAGAGCTTCGGCTCTTGATACAGGTTCTATCCTATCCTATCCTATCCTATCCTTTTTTTTTTCTTCGTAATTTGTCTAGGTTCGTGTTTTTGTCCTTGTTCTGTTATTTGTGTTCTTGTTCTTGTTCTTGTCACGTTCTTGTTCTTGTTTCTTGTGTCTTTCAAACTTTGTGTCAAAAAAAAAAAAATTGTTTGAGTTCTTGTGTCCTGTTCTTGTGCCTATCATATTGTATTCTGTCTTTTGTTCATAACTTTTGTTTCAGCCTATTCGAATTCTGTTTGGGGTAAAAATTGCCTAATTGCTGAATTGCTAAATTGTCAAATTTGCCTAATGATGATTGCCTATTGAACGAATTCTAATAGCTGGACGTCTGGAAAAAAAAACAAAAAAAATAGAGAAAAAAAAGTAACGAAAAAAAAAGAAAGAAAGAAAGAAAGAAAAAAAAAGGAAACAGTTGCAAAAAAAAAAAGTTGCAAAAATTTTGAAAAAAAAAGTGGGTGTTTGATCTTTGAACACGAAATTGAGGCATTTAGAGGTGTTTTTTTGAAAGAAAATCGTGGAACAAATCCCCTTATCTAGATTCTCCTCTGAATTCTGAGCATTTTGATATATAGTGGGCCTCAAACGGACAACTGTAGCAAAAGTTATGAGTATTTGAAGTTTACTTGTCCTATCTGTTGTCCTATCTAATATCTTATCTGTTATCCTACCTAATATCTTATCTGTTATCCTATCTATAATATCTTATTTGTTATCATATCTGTTACCCAAATTAAAGCTGATCTGTTATCCAAATCCAATCTAATATATTATTATCCAAATCAAGTCCAAGTTGTTATCCCAAATCAAATCTGTTTGTGATCATTATATTGTCTTTCCTTTTATTTTATATTACCTTGTGTGTCTAATTTGGTCCATCCAGGAACTTAAGAGGAAACACGAGTGGTAAAAGGCAAGAGGGAATACATTACACAAAAGCCTATTGAGAGCATTAAACACGAGTGTACTACCATCTAAGAGTTAAACACGTGAGTAGAGTGTTGTGAGGTCCTGAAACCTTAATAATTTTTATTGCACATTTTTTTTCCTGTTGAATTATGGCTGGAGCAGATGGTGGTGGTGACGAGTATCATCAGTTTGACGGAGCTCAACGTCTGTTACTGGATGCGATGAATGCACAGATGCAACGTTTGCTGGACCGTACCAATGAGGAGGTCTATGGACGACTAGAAGCTTTGGAGAACCAAGCCAATCAGAATGCTAGACGAAATATAGATGGGAATAGAGGTAACAATGGCGGTAATGACGGACCGAGGCAGAACCGGGTTGAGGGAGTAAAGCTCAATGTTCCTCCCTTCAAAGGTAGAAGTGATCCAGATGCCTACCTGCAATGACTACACTGATGCGCAGAAAGTCAAGCTAGCAGCAGCTGAATTCTCCGACTATGCCCTTGTTTGGTGGCATAAATACCAAAGAGAAATGTTGAGAGAGGAACAGTGAGAGGTAGATACATGGACTGAGATGAAAAGGGTGATGAGAAAAAGGTATGTGCCCACTAGCTATAACAGAACCATGCGACAGAAACTCCAAGGGCTGTCCCAAGGGAATTTAACCGTGGAAGAATATTATAAAGAGATCGAAATGGCGCTACTGAGGGCCAACATCGAAGAGGACTCCGAAGACACAATGGCTCGTTTCCTGAATGGTCTAAACCCTGAAATCAGAGATGTTGTTGAATTACAGGAGTATGTGGTGTTGGATGACTTGTTACATAGGGCGCTCCGGGTTGAACAGCAAATTAAAAGAAAAAGTGCAACAAGGAGGAACTCACCCAATACTTACAACCAAAACTGGGCCAACAGATCCAAGAAGGAGGGAGGTAATTCGTTCTGACCTGCAGCCACATCCCCGCATGGAAAGTCAGCAACGCCCAGTGTAGGTGGAAGCAAACATAACACCTCCACTTCCTCATCCAATACTGGAACCAGAAACATAAAATGTTTCAAGTGCTTAGGCAGAGGACATATTGCTTCTGAATGTCCAACCAGGAGGACCATGATCATGAAGGCTGATGGAGAAATCACTAGTGAGTCTAAAATCAGTGAAGAAGAAGTGGAAGAAGAAGAGTATGAGGAGGAAGCTATGCAGGGTGATATGTTGATGGTGAGAAGGCTGTTGGGAAATCAAATGCAGCCACTGGATGACAATCATAGAGAAAATATTTTCCACACCAGATGTGTAATTAATGGTAAGCTATGCTCTTTAATTGTTGATGGAGGAAGCTGTACCAATGTTGCAAGTTCCACATTAGTGACCAAACTGAATTTGGAAACTAAGCCCCATCCTAGACCATACAAACTTCAGTGGCTTAGTGAAGATGAAGAGGTAAAAGTGACTCAACAGGTTGAGGTGTGTCTCACCATTGGGAGATATAATGACAAGGTGCTGTGTGATGTGGTCCCAATGGAAGCGACCCATGTGCTGTTAGGAAGACCGTGGCAGTATGATACCAAAGCAGTGCATGATGGCTTCACCAACAAAATCTCTTTCAAGCAAGCTGACAAGAAGATTGTTCTCAAACCGTTATCTCCTCAAGAGGTTTGTGAGGATCAGATAAAAATGCGAGAAAAGAAAAAGAGTGAGACACTTGAGAGGAAAAAGAGTGAGACACTTGAGAAGGAAAAGAGAGGAAAGAAAAAGAGTGAAACACTTGAGAGGGAAAAGAGAGAAAACAAAAAGAGTGAAACACTTGAGGGCAAACAGCTTTATTTAGCAACAAAAAGGGAGGTGAGGAGGGTGCTTTGTGCGAGACAACCCCTCTATTTATTGTTTTCTCAACGTCAGATGTTGCATGCTAACCCAATTGATGAATTTAAATTGCCTTCTAGTATTCAGTCTCTTCTGCAGGATTTTGATGATGTGTTTCCAGCAAGTGTACCAGATGGTTTGCCACCATTGAGGGGAATTGAGAATCACATTGATCTCATTCCAGGAGCGTCCTTGCCCAATCGGCCAGCTTATAGGAGCAACCCACAAGAAACTAAGGAGATCGAAAGGCAAGTATCCGAACTCCTGAGCAAAGGTTGGGTGAGAGATAGTATGAGTCCGTGCGCTGTACCTGTCATTCTAGTACCCAAGAAGGACGGCTCATGGAGGATGTGTTCTGATTGTAGAGCCATAAACAACATCACCATCAAGTATAGGCACCCAATCCCCAGGTTAGATGATCTTCTTGATGAACTGTATGGTGCATGTGTGTTTTCTAAAATTGATTTGAAAAGTGGTTATAATCAGATTAGAATCAGAGAGGGAGATGAATGGAAAACTGCCTTTAAAACAAAATATGTTTTGTATGAGTGGATGGTTATGCCATTTGGTTTGACTAATGCACCTAGTACTTTCATGAGATTGATGAACCATGTTTTAAGGGAATTTATTGGGAAATTTGTGGTGGTGTACTTTGATGATATTCTTATCTATAGCACTAGTCTTGATTTGCATGTTCAACATTTGCAATCTGTTTTAAGTGTGCTTAGGAAAGAAAAATTGTATGCCAACCTAGAAAAGTGCTCCTTTTGTACTGATCATGTGGTGTTTCTGGGTTTTGTTGTTAGTGCTGAGGGAGTACGGGTGGATGTGGAAAAGGTTAAGGCCATCCAAGAATGGCCAACACCTAAGACCCTGAGTGAGGTGAGGGGATTTCATGGTTTAGCAAGTTTCTATAGGAGATTTGTTAAGGATTTTAGTACATTGGCTGCTCCTCTAACTGAAGTTGTTAAGAAGAATGTGGATTTCAAATGGGGTAAGAAACAAGAAGAGGCCTTTGCTGCCCTCAAACATAGGTTAACTAATGCACCCATTCTTGCTATGCCTAATTTTGCAAAATCATTTGAAATTGAGTGTGATGCGTCAAATGTGGGTATTGGAGCTGTTTTATTGCAAGAGGGACATCCGATAGCTTATTTTAGTGAAAAGTTAGGAGCCGCTGCCCTTAACTATTCAACTTATGATAAGGAATTGTATGCTTTGGTTAGGGCTTTACAAACTTGGCAGCATTACCTATTACCCAAAGAGTTTGTCATCCATAGTGATCACGAGTCCTTAAAATACTTAAAAGGCCAAGGAAAGCTTAATAAGAGGCATGCTAAGTGGGTAGAGTTTTTAGAGCAATTTCCATATGTCATCAAACATAAAAAGGGGAAAGGGAATGTAGTGGCTGATGCACTGTCTAGGAGACATGCTTTACTTGCTATGCTTGAAACTAAACTGTTTGGTCTCGAGTCTTTGAAAGACATGTATGTGCATGATGTGGACTTTGCTGAAATTTTTGCTGCATGTGAAAATTTTTCTGAAAATGGTTACTATAGGCATAATGGATTCTTGTTTAAAGCAAATAAATTGTGTGTGCCTAAGTGTTCCATTAGAGAGTTGCTTGTGAGTGAATCACATGAGGGGGGTTGATGGGACACTTTGGGGTTCAAAAGACCCTGGAAATTCGGCAAGAGCATTTCTTTTGGCCTCATATGAGGCGTGATGTGCATAAGTTTTGTGGTCATTGCATTGTGTGTAAACAAGCTAAATCTAAGGTTAAACCTCATGGATTGTATACTCCTTTGCCTGTTCCTGAATATCCTTGGACTGACATATCTATGGACTTTGTTTTGGGGCTGCCCAAAACCAAGAATGGAAAGGATTCTGTGTTTGTTGTTGTTGACAGGTTTTCTAAGATGGCACACTTCATCCCTTGCAAGAAAGTGGATGACGCTTGTCATGTGGCTGATTTGTTTTTCAAAGAAATAGTGCGGCTTCATGGATTACCGAGGAGCATTGTCAGTGATAGGGATGCAAAATTCCTTAGTCACTTTTGGAGGACCTTGTGGGGTAAGATTGGTACTAAATTGTTGTTTTCTACTACTTGTCACCCACAAACTGATGGCCAAACTGAGGTAGTCAATAGGACTTTAGCACACTGCTTAGGACTGTTTTAAAGAAAAATCTTAAATCTTGGGAAGCCTGTTTGCCTCATGTTGAGT
>NC_038254.2:32307193-32311869 GCF_000004515.6 Glycine max
TTTTTATCCTTTTGTTCAGATACACTATAGTATTGTTTTTGTTTTCATAAAGCACTTTTGCATTTGATAAAATATGGTGAGAGTTCTCTCCGGGTCCTTGTTGAACCAATTATCAGACTTATCAAGGTAATCCTTGTGGCGTCTACCCTGACTTATCTTCCTTCACTGGAAGTGGCGTCATCCAAAACCTCCGTAGCCTGTATCAAACGATCCGCTCCTACTCAGGTTCGCGTAAAAAACACTCGCTGGCAGATAATGTTTTTTTACGGCAGAGGAAGTTTTCTTGTTTTGGTGTTTCATAAAAAATTTACAATGTAGGTCGGCTAGGTTTTTTTGTGCGAGCTCAACCGACGTTTTGTTACGGCCAAAACTGGCCTTTCCTATTTATTCGGCCAGGAAAACATTAGCCCAACTAAGCAAAAAAATATTATTCACCGATATTGATAAAAAAAATGACAGTCGACGTCGGCCAGGAAAGATGACCGATCGAGGGCTAAAAAAGAAGCATCATCGGATGACGCCGATCAAACATTTCCTAACCGACATCATGCAAATTTCGTTCACGGATTGAATTGAAAACTCAATAGCCGACATCGGTCGTGAAATAGCCGCAACTGATATTTTTCAGCCGACATTGCGCAATTTTTATTTAAAAACCCTCGCTGGCAGATAATGTTTTTTTTTTACGGCAGTGGAAGTTTTCGTGTTTTCGTGTTGCATAAAAAATGTACAATGTAGGTCGGCTAGGTTTTTTTGTGCGAACTCAACCGACGTTTTGTTTCGGCCGAAACTGGCATGTTCCCATTTATTCGGCCAGGAAAACATTAGCCCACCTCGGCAAAAAAATATTATTCACCGATATTGATAAAAAAAAAATGACAGTCGACATCGGCCAGGAAAGATGAAAGATCGGGGTCTAAAAAAGAAGCATCATCGGATGACGCCGATCAAACATTTCCTAACCGACATCATGCAAACTTCATTCACGGATTGAATTGAAAACTCAATAGCCGATATTGCGCAAAATTTTTTAAAAACGCTTGCTGGCTGACAATGTTTTTTTTTACGGCAGAGGAAGTTTTCTTGTTTTGGTGTTGCATAAAAAATTTACAATGTACGCGGCTAAGTTTTTTTGTGCAAGCTCAACCGACGTTTTGTTACGGCCGAAACTGGCATGTTCCCATTTATTCGGCCAGGAAAACATTTGCCCAACTCGGCAAAAAAATATTATTCACCGATATTGATTAAAAAAAAATGACAGTCGACGTCTGCCAGGAAAGATGAACGATCAGGGTCTAAAAAAGAAGCATCATCGGATGATGCCGATCGAACATTTCCTAACCGACATCATGCAAATTTCGTTCACGGATTGAATTGAAAACTCAATAGCCGACATCGGTCGTGAAATAGCCCCGACTGATATTTTTCAGCCGACATTGCGCAATTTTTTTTTAGAAACGCTTGCTGGCCGACATTGTTTTTTTTTACGGCAAAGGAAGTTCTCGAATCCGTGTGAAAAGTTATGAACATTTGAATTAGTCGAGAGCTTCCGTTGTTCAATTTCGAGCGTCTCGATATATTATGTCCCCGAATCGAACATCCGAGTGAAATGTTATGACCATTCGAATTTCTCGAGAGCTTCCGTTGTTCAATTTCGAGCGTCTAGATGAGTTATGTCCCCGAATCGGACATCCGTGTGAAAACTTATGACCATTCGAAATTCTCGAGAGTTTCCGTTGTTCAATTTCGAGCGTCTGGATATATTATGTCCCCGAATTGGACATCCGTGTGAAAACTTATGACCATTCGAATTTCTCGAGAGCTTCCGTTGATCAATTTCAAGCATCCAGATGAGTTAAATCCCCGAATCGAACATCCGTGTGAAAAGTTATGACCATTAGAATTTCTCGATAGCTTTCGTTGTTCAATTTCAAGCCTCTCGATATATTATGTCCCCGAATCAAACATCCGAGCGAAATGTTATGACCATTCGAATTTCTCGAGAGCTTCCGTTGTTCAATTTCGAGCGTCTCGATATATTATGACCCCGAATCGAACATCCGAGCGAAATGTTCTGACCATTCGAATTTCTCGAGGGCTTCTGTTGTTCAATTTCGAGCGTCTAGATAAGTTATGTCCCGGAATCGGACATCCGTGTGAAAAACAAGGACCATTCAAATTTCTCGAGAGCTTCCGCTGTTCAATTTCGAGCGTCTTCATATATTATGTCCCGAATCGAACATCCGAGCGATATGTTATGACCATTCGAATTTCTCGAGAGCTTCCGTTGTTCAATTTTGAGCATTTAGATAAGTTATGTCCCCGAATCGGACATCCGTATGAAAATTTATGACCATTCGAATTTCTCGAGAGCTTCCGTTGTTCAATTTCGAGCGTCTCGATATATTATGTCCCCGAATCGGACATTCGTGTGAATAGTTATGACCATTCGAATTTCTCGAGAGCTTCCGTTGTTCAATTTCGAGTGTCTCGATATATTATGTCCCCGAATCAAACATCCGAGCCTAATGTTATGACCATTCGAATTTCTCGAGAGCTTCTGTTGTTCAATTTCGAGCGTCTAGATGAGTTATGTCCCCGAATCGAACATCCGTGTGAAAAGTTAGGACCATTCAAATTTCTCGAGAGCTTCCGCTGTTCAATTTTGAGCGTCTTCATATATTATGTCCCCGAATCGGACATCCGTGTGAAAAGTTATGACCATTCGAATTTCTCTAGAGCTTCCGTTGTTCAATTTTGAGCGTCTCGATATATTATGTACTCGAATCGAACATCCGAGCGATATGTTATGACCATTCGAATTTCTAGAGAGCTTCCGTTGTTAAATTTTGAGCGTCTAATGAGTTATGTCCCCGAATCGGACATCCGTGTGAAAACTCATGACCATTGGAATTTCTCGAGAGCTTCCGTTGTTCAATTTCGAGCGTCTCGATATATTATGCCCCCGAATCGGACATCTGTGTGAAACGTTATGACCATTCGAATTTCTCGAGAGCTTCCGTTGTTCAATTTCGAGCGTCTCGATATATTATGTCCCCGAATCGAACATCCGAGTGAAATGTTATGACAATTAGAATGTCTCGAGAGCTTCCGCTGTTCAATTTAGAGCCTCTAGATGACTTATGTCCGCGAATCGGACATCTGTGTGAAAAGTTATGACCTTTCGATTTTCTCGAGAGCTTCCGCTGTTCAATTTCGAGCGTCTCGATATATTATGTTCCCGAATCGGACATCCGTGTGAAAACTCATGACCATTGGAATTTCTCGAGAGCTTCCGTTGTTCAATTTCGAGCGTCTCGATATATTATGTCCCCGAATCGGACATCTGTGTGAAATGTTATGACCATTCGAATTTCTCGAGAGCTTCCGTTGTTCAATTTCGCGCGTCTCGATATATTATATCCCCGAATCTAACATCCGAGTGAAATGTTATGACAATTCGAATGTCTCGAGCGCTTCTGCTGTTCATGATATGAACCCTCATGGCACAAGGGCTGACTTAGGATCGTCTAGGATTAAACCTTGATGAAAAATGCGGAAATTGATTAAGGAAAGGATGGAAAATAAGGTGGTTAATCTCGTGGGTCTTAATAAGGTGGTTTCTGGCATAAAATGGATGAATGGGATGGTAAAACGTAGGTTAAGTGGTGGCTGGACAGAAATATAGAAATGGCAATAACGGAAGCTACAGGGCTCCAAATGAGGTGATTCCAAAACGAGGTGAAAGATCTCGTTTTGAAATTCAATTTAGGATCAAGAATCACTTAATTTGAGTGTGTGAAATGGGAGTTATGGTCACGAGATAATTTTGGGCAGAGGTGGATTTTCTGGAATTGTGGTTTGAAAGAACAAGGGTGGAGATGATAGGAAGGAAAGAATCACTCTTTCCAGCGAGGGCAACACACAAAGGTTGTGAAAGTCCTTTGATACAGCCAGGGTGTTCTTGAATCACTCAAGAATTTAGGAGAATCACTCTCACTAAGATAAAAGAGATAAACTCTAATTTTCTGAATAAAACTCAACTTGTGTTTATTGATAAAATGGTTCAGCTTATATAGAAGCTTTACAGCAGATTTTAGTAATGACCCACTAACCTAGAATTAAAATAACTTAATGCCATTAACCTAGGGAATTAAAACAAACTAAATGGCTGAGTGTAACTGAAATTGTTGGCAACCAAAAGTCACCCCCAACAGCCAACAAGTCAGCCACCATTTGGTCTCCCAAAAGGCTGATGCCTAGGTTGCCAATTGGGCCCTTATTACAACTTGAACTAAAGCCCTTTTAGTTGATTAACCCAAAACATATTTTTGGTCAGCCAACTTTACAAGGATTGGGCCATTATTTAGACAAACTAAACACTCTAAAATTGAAATAAAGTGGTGTCATTTAGTCCTCCATTTGGGCCATGATACAACTCACAACCTTGGACTTTTCTCCTTGAAACTTGGGCTTGTATTCAAATAGTATGGACAGCACTTGTTGAAGAGCGTCCTTGGCTTTCCTTGCTCTAGCCCTTGTCATAGGTCCTCCAAGTCCTTCAAGTGGATCCTTGCCCTTGCTCTTGGTCATGTCCTCATCATTCTCTCCCTCTTGAGAAGGATTTGTCCTCAAATCGGATTCTCCATCTGCATCAAAAAGAGATAAGATTCCTA
>NC_038254.2:32351242-32352497 GCF_000004515.6 Glycine max
AGGACATCTGTGTGAGAAGTTATGACCATTCGAAGTTTCTCGAGAGCTTCCGTTGTTCAATTTCGAGCGTCTTGATATATTATGTCCCCGAGTCGGACATCCGTGTGAAAAGCTATGACCATTCGAATTTGTCGAGACCTTCCGTTGTTCAATTTCGAGAGTCTCGATATATTATGTCCCGGAATCGAACATCTGAGTGAAATTTTATGACAATTCGAATTTCTCGAGAGCTTCCGTTGTTCACTTTCGAGCGTCTAGAGTAGTTATGTCCCCGAATCGGACATTCGTGTGAAATGTTATAACCATTCGAATTTCTCGAGAGCTTCCGTTGTTCAATTTCGAGCGTCTCGATATGTTATGTCCCCGAATCGGACATCTGTGTGAAAACTTATGACCATTGGAATTTCTCGAGAGCTTCCGTTGTTCAATTTCGAGCGTCTCGATATATTATGTCCCCGAATCGGACATCCGTGTGAAAACTTATGACCATTGGAATTTGTCGAGAGCTTCCGTTGTTCAATTTCGAGCGTCTTGAAGACTTATGTACCCGAATCGGACATTTGTGTGAAAACTTATGACCATTCGAATTTCTCGAGAGCTTCCGTTGTTCAATTTCGAGCGTCTCGATATATTATGTCCCCGAATCGGACATTTGTGTGAAATGTTATGACCATTCGAATTTCTCGAGAGCTTCTGTTGTTCAATTTCGAGCGTCTGGATATATTATGTCCCCGAATCGGACATCCGTGTGAAAACTTATGACCATTGGAATTTCTCGAGAGCTTCTGTTGTTCAATTCCGAGCGTCTAGATGAGTTATGTCCCCGAATCGGACATCCGTGTGAAATGTTATGACCATTCAAATTTCTCAAGAGCTTCCGTTGTTCAATTTCGAGAGTCTCGATATATTATGTCCCCGACTCGAACATCCGGAGTGAAATGTTATGACCATTCAAATTTCTCAAGAGCTTCCGTTGTTCAATTTCGACCGTCTAGATGAGTTATATCCCCGAATCGGACATCTGTGTGAAAAGTTATGACCATTCGATTTTCTCGAGAGCATCCGTTTGTTGATTTTCGAGCGTCTCGATATATTATGTCCCCGAATCGGACATCCGTGTGAACGTTATGACCATTCGAATTTCTCGAGAGCTTCCGTTGTTCAATTTCGAGCGTCTCGATATATTATGGACCCCGAATCGAACATCCGAGTGAATGTATTGACCAATTCGAATGTCTCGAGAGCTTCCGCTGTT
>NC_038254.2:32358185-32359802 GCF_000004515.6 Glycine max
CCATTCGAATTTGTCGAGAGCTTCCGTTGTTCAATTTCGAGAGTCTCGATATATTATGTCCCGGAATCGAACATCTGAGTGAAAGTTATGACAATTCGAATTTCTCGAGAGCTTCCGTTGTTCACTTTCGAGCGTCTAGATGAGTTATGTCCCCGAATCGGACATTCGTGTGAAATGTTATAACCATTCGAATTTCTCGAGAGCTTCCGTTGTTCAATTTCGAGCGTCTCGATATATTATGTCCCCGAATCGGACATCTGTGTGAAAACTTATGACCATTGGAATTTCTCGAGAGCTTCCGTTGTTCAATTTCGAGCATCTCGATATATTATGTCCCCGAATCGGACATCCGTGTGAAAACTTATGACCATTGGAATTTGTCGAGAGCTTCCGTTGTTCAATTTCGAGCGTCTTGATGACTTATGTACCCGAATCGGACATTTGTGTGAAAACTTATGACCATTCGAATTTCTCGAGAGCTTCCGTTGTTCAATTTCGAGCGTCTCGATATATTATGTCCCTGAATCGGACTTCCGTGTGAAAAGCTATGACCATTCGAATTTGTCGAGACCTTCCGTTGTTCAATTTCGAGAGTCTCGATATATTATGTCACGGAATCGAACATCCGAGTGAAATTTTATGACAATTCGAATTTCTCGAGAGCTTCCGTTGTTCACTTTCGAGCGTCTAGATGAGTTATGTCCCCGAATCGGACATCCGTGTGAAATGTTATGACCATTCGATTTTCTCGAGAGCATCCGTTGTTCAATTTCGAGTGTCTAGATATATTATGTCCCCGAATCGGACATCCCTGTGAAAACTTATGAGCATTGGAATTTCTCGAGAGCTTCCGTTGTTCAATTTCGAGCGTCTTGATGACTTATGTACCCGAATCGCAAATATGTGTGAAAAGTTATGACCATTTAATTTTCTCGAGAGCTTCTGTTGTTCAATTTCGAGCGTCTCGATATATTATGTCCCCGAATCGGACATCCGAGCGAAATGTTATGACCATTCGAATTTCTCGAGAGGTTCCGTGGTTCAATTTCGAGCGTCTCGATATATTATGTCCCCGAATCGAACTTCCGAGTGAAATGTTATGACAATTCGAATTTCTCGAGAGCTTCCGTTGTTAAATTTCGAGCGTCTAGATGAGTTATGTCCCCGAATCGGACATCTGTGTGAAAAGTTATGACTATTCGATTATCCCGAGAACTTCCGTTGTTCAATTTCGAAAGTCTCGATATATTATGTCCCCGAATAGGACATCTGTGTGAAAAGTTATGACCATTCGAATTTGTCGAGAGTTTCCGTTGTTCAATTTCGAGCGTTTCTATATATTATGTCACCGAATCGAACATCCGAGTGAAATGTTATGACCATTCGATTTTCTCGAGAGCTTCCGTTGTTCAATTTCGAGCGTCTCGATATATTATGTCCCCGAATCGGATATCCGTGTGAAAACTTATGACCATTGGAATTTCTCGAGAGCTTCCGTTGTTCAATTCCGAGCGTCTAGATAAGTTATGTCCCCGAATCGGACATCCGTGGGAAATGTTATGGCCATTCGAATTTCTCGAGAGCTTCCGTTGTTCATTTCGAGCGTCTCGATATATT
>NC_038254.2:32360808-32362444 GCF_000004515.6 Glycine max
ACCTGTACCCGAATCGGACATCTGTGTGAAAACTTATGACCATTCGAATTTCTCGAGAGCTTCCGTTGTTCAATTTCGAGCGTCTAGATGAGTTATGTCCCCGAATCGGACATCCGTGTGAAAACTTATGACCATTGGAATTTCTCGAGAGCTTCCGTTGTTCAATTTCGAGCGTCTTGATGACTTATGTACCCGAATCGGACATCTGTGTGAAAACTTATGACCATTCGAATTTCTCGAGAGCTTCCGTTGTTCAATTTCGAGCGTCTCGATATATTATGTCCCCAAATCGGACATCCGTGTGAAAAGCTATGAACATTCGAATTTGTCGAGACCTTCCGTTTTTCAATTTCGAGAGTCTCGATATATTATGTCCCCGAATCGAACATCCGAGTGAAATGTTATGACAATTCGAATTTCTCGAGAGCTTCCGTTGTTCAATTTCGAGTGTCTAGATGAGTTATGTCCCCGAATCGGACATCCGTGTGAAATGTTATGACCATTCGATTTTCCCGAGAGCTTCCGTTGTTCAATTTCCAGCGTCTCGATATATTATGTCCCCGAATAGGACATCCGTGTGAAAAGTTATGACCATTCGAATTTCTCGAGAGCTGTCATTGTTCAATTTCGAGCGTCTAGATGAGTTATGTTCCCGAATCGGACATCCGTGTGAAATGTTATGACCATTCGAATTTCTCGAGAGCTTCTGTTGTTCAATTTCGAGCGTCTGGATATATTATGTCCCCGAATCGGACATCCGTGTGAAAACTTATGACCATTCGAATTTCTCGAGAGCTGTCGTTGTTCAATTTCGAGCGTCTAGATGAGTTGTGTCCCCGAATCGAACATTCGTGTGAAAAGTTATGACCATTCAAATTTGTCGAGAGCTTCCGTTGTTCAATTTCGAGAGTCTCGATATATTATGTCCCCGACTCGAACATCCGAGTGAAATGTTATGACCATTCAAATTTCTCGAGAGCTTCCGTTGTTCAATTTCGACTGTCTAGATGAGTTATATCCCCGAATTGGACATCTGTGTGAAAAGTTATGACCATTCGATTTTCTCGAGAGCATCTGTTTTTGAATTTCGAGCTTCTCGATATATTATGTCCCCGAATCGAACATCCGTATTAAAACTTATGACCATTGGAATTTATCGAGAGCGTCCGTTGTTCAATTTCGAGCGTCTAAATGAGCTATGTCCCCGAATCGGACATCCGTGTGAAATGTTATGACCATTCGAATTTCTCGAGAGCTTCCGTTGTTCAATTTCGATCGTCTCGATATATTATGTCCCCGAATCGGACATCCGTGTGAAAACTTATGACCATTCGAATTTCTCGAGAGCTTCCGTTGCTCAATTTCGAGCTTCTCGATATATTATGTCCCCGAATCGAACATCCGACTGAAATGCTATGACCATTCGAACTTCTCGAGAGCTTCCGTTGTTCAATTTCGAGCGTCTCGATATATTATGTCCCCGAATCGAACATCCGAGTGAAATGTTATGACCATTCGAATGTCTCGAGAGCTTCTGCTGTTCAATTTCGAGACTCTAGATGACTTATGTCCCCGAATCGGACATCTGTGTGAAACGTTATGACCATTCGATTTTCTCGAGAGCTTCCGTTGTTCA
>NC_038254.2:32362805-32364184 GCF_000004515.6 Glycine max
TTGTTCAATTTCGAGAGTCTCGATATATTATGTCCCCGACTCGAACATCCGAGTGAAATGTTATGACCATTCAAATTTCTCAAGAGCTTCCATTGTTCAATTTCGACCGTCTAGATGAGTTATATCCCCGAATCGGACATCTGTGTGAAAAGTTATGACCATTCGATTTTCTCGAGAGCATCCGTTTTTGAATTTCGAGCGTCTCGATATATTATGTCCCCGAATCGGAAATCCGTGTGAAACGTTATGACCATTCGAATTTCTCGAGAGCTTCCGTTGTTCAATTTCGAGCATCTCGATATATTATGTCCCCGAATCGAACATCCGAGTGAAATGTTATGACAATTCGAATGTCTCGAGAGCTTCCGCTGTTCAATTTCGAGCCTCTAGATGAGTTGTGTCCCCGAATCAGACATCTGTGTGAAAAGTTATGACCATTCGATTTTCCCGAGAGCTTCCGTTGTTCAATTTCGAGCGTCTCGATATATTATGTCCCCGAATCGGACATCCATGTGAAAACTTATGACCATTCGAATTTCTCGAGAGCTTCCGTTGTTCAATTTCGAGCGTCTAGATGAGTTATGTCCCCGAATCAGACATTCGTGTGAAAAGTTATGACCATTCGATTTTCCCGAGAGCTTCCGTTGTTCAATTTCGAGCGTCTCGATATATTATGTCCCCGAATCGGACATCCGTGTGAAAACTTATGACCATTCGATTTTCCCGAGAGCTTCCGTTGTTCAATTTCGAGTGTCTCGATATATTATGTCCCCGAATAGGACATATGTGTGAAAAGTTATGACCATTCGATTTTCTCGAGAGCATCCGTTGATCATTTTCGAGCGACTCGATATATTATGTCCCTGAATCGGACATCCGTGAGAAAACTTATGACCATTGGAATTTCTCGAGAGCTTCCGTTGTTCAATTTCGAGCGTCTTGATGACTTATGTACCCGAATCGGACATCCGAGTGAAATGTTATGACCATTCAAATTTCTCAAGAGCTTCCGTTGTTCAATTTCGAGTGTCTACATGAGTTATGTCCCCAAATCGGTCATCCGTGTGAAATGTTATGACCATTCGAATTTCTCGAGAGCTTCCGTTGTTCAATTTCGAGCGTCTCGATATATTATGTCCCCGAATCGAACATCCGAGTGAAATGTTATGACCATTCGATTTTCTCGAGAGCTTCTGTTGTTCAATTTCGAGCGTCTCGATATATTATGTCCCCGAATAGAACATCTGAGTGAAATGTTATGACAATGCGAATTTCTCGAGAGCTTCCATTGTTCAATTTCAAGCGTCTCGATATATTATGTCCCCGAATCGGACATCCGTGTGAAAACTTATGACCATTGGAATTTGTCGAGAGCTTCC
>NC_038254.2:32364285-32368707 GCF_000004515.6 Glycine max
TTTCGAGCGTCTAGATAAGTTATGTCCCCGAATCGGACATCTCGTTTGAAAAGTTATGACTATTCGATTATCCCGAGAACTTCCGTTGTTCAATTTCGAAAGTCTCGATATATTATGTCCCCGAATAGGACATCTGTGTGAAAAGTTATGACCATTCGAATTTCTCGAGAGCTTCCGTTGTTCAATTTCGAGCGTCTTGATATATTATGTCCCCGAGTCGGACATCCGTGTGAAAAGCTATGACCATTCGAATTTGTCGAGACCTTCCGTTGTTCAATTTCGAGAGTCTCGATATATTATGTCCCGGAATCGAACATCTGAGTGAAATTTTATGACAATTCGAATTTCTCGAGAGCTTCCGTTGTTCACTTTCGAGCGTCTAGAGTAGTTATGTCCCCGAATCGGACATTCGTGTGAAATGTTATAACCATTCGAATTTCTCGAGAGCTTCCGTTGTTCAATTTCGAGCGTCTCGATATGTTATGTCCCCGAATCGGACATCTGTGTGAAAACTTATGACCATTGGAATTTCTCGAGAGCTTCCGTTGTTCAATTTCGAGCATCTCGATATATTATGTCCCCGAATCGGACATCCGTGTGAAAACTTATGACCATTGGAATTTCTCGAGAGCTTCCGTTGTTCAATTTCGAGCGTCTTGATGACTTATGTACCCGAATCGGACATCTGTGTGAAAACTTATGACCATTCGAATTTCTCGAGAGCTTCCGTTGTTCAATTTCGAGCGTCTCGATATATTATGTCCCCAAATCGGACATCCGTGTGAAAAGCTATGACCATTCGAATTTCTCGAGAGCTTCCGTTGTTCAATTTCGAGCGTCTCGATATATTATGTCCTCGAATCGGACATCCGTGTGAAAAGTTATGACCATTTGATTTTCTCGAGAGCTTCCGGTGTTCAATTTCGAGCGTCTCGATATATTATGTCCCCGAATCGGACAACCGTGTGAAAACTTATGACCATTGGAGTTTCTCGAGAGCTTCCGTTGTTCAATTTCGAGCGTCTAGATGAGTTATGTCCACGAATCGCACATTCGTCTGAAAAGTTATGACCATTCAAATTTGTCGAGAGCTTCCGTTGTTCAATATCGAGCGTCTTGATGAGTTATGTCCTTGAATCGGACATTTGTGTGAAAAATTATGACCATTCGATTTTCTCGAGAGCTTCCGTTGCTCAATTTCGAGCGTCTCGATATATTATGTCCCTGAATCGAACATCCGAGTGAAATATTATGACCATTCGAATTTCTCTAGAGCTTCCGTTGTTCAATTTCGAGCGTCTCAATATATTATCTCCCCGAATCGGACTTCCGTGTGAAAACTTATGACCATTCGATTTTCTCGAGAGCTTCTGTTGTTCAATTTCGAGCGTCTCGATATATTATTTCCCCGAATCGAACATTCGTGTGAAAAGTTATGACCATTCAAATTTCTCGAGAGCTTCCGTTGTTCAATTTCGAGCGTCTCGATATATTATGTCCCCGAATCGAACATCCGAGTGAAATGTTATGACCATTCGAATTTCTCGAGAGCTTCCGTTGTTCAATTTCGAGCGTCTCGATATATTATGTCCTCGAATCGGACATCCGTGTGAAAACTTATGACCATTGGAATTTCTCGAGAGCTTCCGTTGTTCAATTTCGAGTGTCTAGATGAGTTATGTCCCCGAATCGCACATTCGTGTGAAATGTTATGACTATTCGATTATCCCGAGAGCTTCCGTTGTTCAATTTCGAACGTCTCCATATATTATGTCCCCGAATAGGACATCTGTGTGAAAAGTTATGACCATTGGATTTTCTCGAGAGCATCCGTTGTTCAATTTCGAGCGTCTCGATATATTATGTCCCCGAATCGGACATCCGTGTGAAAACTTATGACCATTGGAATTTCTCGAGAGCTTCTGTTGTTCAATTCCGAGCGTCTAGATGAGTTATGTTCCCGAATCGGACATCCGTGTGAAATGTTATGACCATTCGAATTTCTCGAGAGCTTCTGTTGTTCAATTTCGAGCGTCTGGATATATTATGTCCCCGAATCGGACATCCGTGTGAAAACTTATGACCATTCAAATTTGTCGAGAGCTTCCGTTTTTCAGTATCGAGCGTCTCGATATATTATGTCCCCGAATCGGACATCCGGGTGAAAAGTTATGACCAGTCGAATTTCTCGAGAGCTTCCATTGTTCAATTTCGAGCGTCTCGATATATTATGTCACCGAATCGAACATCTGAGTGAAATGTTATGACAATTCGAATTTCTCGAGAGCTTCCGTTGTTCAATTTCGAGGGTCTCGATGTATTATGTCCACGAATCGGACATCCGTGTGAAAAGTTATGACCATTTGATTTTCTCGAGAGCTTCCGGTGTTCAATTTCGAGCGTCTCGATATATTATGTCCCCGAATCGGACAACCGTGTGAAAACTTATGACCATTGGAGTTTCTCGAGAGCTTCCGTTGTTCAATTTCGAGCGTCTAGATGAGTTATGTCCACGAATCGCACATTCGTCTGAAAAGTTATGACCATTCAAATTTGTCGAGAGCTTCCGTTGTTCAATATCGAGCGTCTTGATGAGTTATGTCCTTGAATCGGACATTTGTGTGAAAAATTATGACCATTCGATTTTCTCGAGAGCTTCCGTTGCTCAATTTCGAGCGTCTCGATATATTATGTCCCTGAATCGAACATCCGAGTGAAATATTATGACCATTCGAATTTCTCTAGAGCTTCCGTTGTTCAATTTCGAGCGTCTCAATATATTATCTCCCCGAATCGGACATCCGTGTGAAAACTTATGACCATTCGATTTTCTCGAGAGCTTCTGTTGTTCAATTTCGAGCGTCTCGATATATTATTTCCCCGAATCGAACATTCGTGTGAAAAGTTATGACCATTCAAATTTCTCGAGAGCTTCCGTTGTTCAATTTCGAGCGTCTCGATATATTATGTCCCCGAATCGGACATCTGAGTGAAATGTTATGACCATTCGAATTTCTCGAGAGCTTCCGTTGTTCAATTTCGAGGGTCTCGATGTATTATGTCCACGAATTGGACATCCGTGTGAAAAGTTATGACCATTTGATTTTCTCGAGAGCTTCCGGTGTTCAATTTCGAGCGTCTCGATATATTATGTCCCCGAATCGGACAACCGTGTGAAAACTTATGACCATTGGAGTTTCTCGAGAGCTTCCGTTGTTCAATTTCGAGCGTCTAGATGAGTTATGTCCACGAATCGCACATTCGTCTGAAAAGTTATGACCATTCAAATTTGTCGAGAGCTTCCGTTGTTCAATATCGAGCGTCTTGATGAGTTATGTCCTTGAATCGGACATTTGTGTGAAAAATTATGACCATTCGATTTTCTCGAGAGCTTCCGTTGCTCAATTTCGAGCGTCTCGATATATTATGTCCCTGAATCGAACATCCGAGTGAAATATTATGACCATTCGAATTTCTCTAGAGCTTCCGTTGTTCAATTTCGAGCGTCTCAATATATTATCTCCCCGAATCGGACTTCCGTGTGAAAACTTATGACCATTCGATTTTCTCGAGAGCTTCTGTTGTTCAATTTCGAGCGTCTCGATATATTATTTCCCCGAATCGAACATTCGTGTGAAAAGTTATGACCATTCAAATTTCTCGAGAGCTTCCGTTGTTCAATTGGGGAGCGTCTCGATATATTATGTCGGGGGGATCGAACATCCGAGTGAAATGTTATGACCATTCGAATTTCTCGAGAGCTTCCGTTGTTCAATTTCGAGCGTCTCGATATATTATGTCCTCGAATCGGACATCCGTGTGAAAACTTATGACCATTGGAATTTCTCGAGAGCTTCCGTTGTTCAATTTCGAGCGTCTAGATGAGTTATGTCCCCGAATCGCACATTCGTGTGAAACGTTATGACCATTCAAATTTTTCGAGAGCTTCCGTGTTCAATTTCGAACGTCTCGATATATTATGTCCCCGAATACGACATCTGTGTGAAAAGTATGACCATTGGATTTTCTCGAGAGCATCGTTGTCATTTCGAGCGTCTCGATATATTATGTCCCCGAATCGGACATTCGTGTGAGAAGTATGACCATTGGAATTTTCTCGAGAAGCTTCCGTTGTTCAATATCGAGCGTCTTGATGAGTTATGTCCCCGAAATCGGACATCTGTGTGAAAAAGTTATGACCATTCGATTATCCCCGAGAACTTCCGTTGTTCAATTTCGAAAGTCTCGATATATTATGTCCCCGAATAGGACATCCGTGTGAAAAGTTATGACCATTCGAATTTGTCGAGAGTTTCCGTTGTTCAATTTCGAGCGTTTCGATATATTATGTCCCCGAATCGAACATCCGAGTGAAATGTTATGACCATTCGATTTTCTCGAGAGCTTCCGTTGTTCAATTTC
>NC_038254.2:32368807-32373151 GCF_000004515.6 Glycine max
CGAGCGTCTAGATAAGTTATGTCCCCGAATCGGACATCCGTGGGAATTGTTATGGCCATTCGAATTTCTCGAGAGCTTCCGTTGTTCAATTTCGAGCGTCTCGATATATTATGTCCCCGAATCGGACATCCGGGTGAAAAGTTATGACCAGTCGAATCTCTCGAGAGCTTCCATTGTTCAATTTCGAGCGTCTCGATATATTATGTCACCGAATCGAACATCTGAGTGAAATGTTATGACAATTCGAATTTCTCGAGAGCTTCCGTTGTTCAATTTCGAGGGTCTCGATGTATTATGTCCACGAATCGGACATCCGTGTGAAAAGTTATGACCATTTGATTTTCTCGAGAGCTTCCGGTGTTCAATTTCGAGCGTCTCGATATATTATGTCCCCGAATCGGACAACCGTGTGAAAACTTATGACCATTGGAGTTTCTCGAGAGCTTCCGTTGTTCAATTTCGAGCGTCTAGATGAGTTATGTCCACGAATCGCACATTCGTCTGAAAAGTTATGACCATTCAAATTTGTCGAGAGCTTCCGTTGTTCAATATCGAGCGTCTTGATGAGTTATGTCCTTGAATCGGACATTTGTGTGAAAAATTATGACCATTCGATTTTCTCGAGAGCTTCCGTTGCTCAATTTCGAGCGTCTCGATATATTATGTCCCTGAATCGAACATCCGAGTGAAATATTATGACCATTCGAATTTCTCTAGAGCTTCCGTTGTTCAATTTCGAGCGTCTCAATATATTATCTCCCCGAATCGGACATCCGTGTGAAAACTTATGACCATTCGATTTTCTCGAGAGCTTCTGTTGTTCAATTTCGAGCGTCTCGATATATTATTTCCCCGAATCGAACATTCGTGTGAAAAGTTATGACCATTCAAATTTCTCGAGAGCTTCCGTTGTTCAATTTCGAGCGTCTCGATATATTATGTCCCCGAATCGAACATCCGAGTGAAATGTTATGACCATTCGAATTTCTCGAGAGCTTCCGTTGTTCAATTTCGAGCGTCTCGATATATTATGTCCTCGAATCGGACATCCGTGTGAAAACTTATGACCATTGGAATTTCTCGAGAGCTTCCGTTGTTCAATTTCGAGTGTCTAGATGAGTTATGTCCCCGAATCGCACATTCGTGTGAAATGTTATGACTATTCGATTATCCCGAGAGCTTCCGTTGTTCAATTTCGAACGTCTCGATATATTATGTCCCCGAATAGGACATCTGTGTGAAAAGTTATGACCATTGGATTTTCTCGAGAGCATCCGTTGTTCAATTTCGAGCGTCTCGATATATTATGTCCCCGAATCGGACATCCGTGTGAAAACTTATGACCATTGGAATTTCTCGAGAGCTTCTGTTGTTCAATTCCGAGCGTCTAGATGAGTTATGTTCCCGAATCGGACATCCGTGTGAAATGTTATGACCATTCGAATTTCTCGAGAGCTTCTGTTGTTCAATTTCGAGCGTCTGGATATATTATGTCCCCGAATCGGACATCCGTGTGAAAACTTATGACCATTCAAATTTGTCGAGAGCTTCCGTTTTTCAGTATCGAGCGTCTCGATATATTATGTCCCCGAATCGGACATCCGGGTGAAAAGTTATGACCAGTCGAATTTCTCGAGAGCTTCCATTGTTCAATTTCGAGCGTCTCGATATATTATGTCACCGAATCGAACATCTGAGTGAAATGTTATGACAATTCGAATTTCTCGAGAGCTTCCGTTGTTCAATTTCGAGGGTCTCGATGTATTATGTCCACGAATCGGACATCCGTGTGAAAAGTTATGACCATTTGATTTTCTCGAGAGCTTCCGGTGTTCAATTTCGAGCGTCTCGATATATTATGTCCCCGAATCGGACAACCGTGTGAAAACTTATGACCATTGGAGTTTCTCGAGAGCTTCCGTTGTTCAATTTCGAGCGTCTAGATGAGTTATGTCCACGAATCGCACATTCGTCTGAAAAGTTATGACCATTCAAATTTGTCGAGAGCTTCCGTTGTTCAATATCGAGCGTCTTGATGAGTTATGTCCTTGAATCGGACATTTGTGTGAAAAATTATGACCATTCGATTTTCTCGAGAGTTTCCGTTGCTCAATTTCGAGCGTCTCGATATATTATGTCCCTGAATCGGACATCCGAGTGAAATGTTATGACCATTCGAATTTCTCTAGAGCTTCCGTTGTTCAATTTCGAGCGTCTCGATATATTATCTCCCCGAATCGGACATCCGTGTGAAAAGTTATGACCATTCGATTTTCTCGAGAGCTTCTGTTGTTCAATTTCGAGCGTCTCGATATATTATGTCCCCGAATCGAACATTCGTGTGAAAAGTTATGACCATTCAAATTTCTCGAGAGCTTCCGTTGTTCAATTTCGAGCGTCTCGATATATTATGTCCCCGAATCGAACATCCGAGTGAAATGTTATGACCATTCGAATTTCTCGAGAGCTTCCGTTGTTCAATTTCGAGCGTCTCGATATATTATGTCCTCGAATCGGACATCCGTGTGAAAACTTATGACCATTGGAATTTCTCGAGAGCTTCCGTTGTTCAATTTCGAGCGTCTAGATGAGTTATGTCCCCGAATCGCACATTCGTGTGAAACGTTATGACCATTCAAATTTTTCGAGAGCTTCCGTTGTTCAATTTCGAACGTCTCGATATATTATGTCCCCGAATAGGACATCTGTGTGAAAAGTTATGACCATTGGATTTTCTCGAGAGCATCCGTTGTTCAATTTCGAGCGTCTCGATATATTATGTCCCCGAATCGGACATCTGTGTGAAAAGTTATGACCATTGGATTTTCTCGAGAGCATCCGTTGTTCAATTTCGAGCGTCTTGATGAGTTATGTCCTTGAATCGGACATTTGTGTGAAAAATTATGACCATTGGATTTTCTCGAGAGCTTCCGTTGTTCAATATCGAGCGTCTTGATGAGTTATGTCCTTGAATCGGACATTTGTGTGAAAAATTATGACCATTCGATTTTCTCGAGAGCTTCCGTTGCTCAATTTCGAGCGTCTCGATATATTATGTCCCTGAATCGAACATCCGAGTGAAATATTATGACCATTCGAATTTCTCTAGAGCTTCCGTTGTTCAATTTCGAGCGTCTCAATATATTATCTCCCCGAATCGGACTTCCGTGTGAAAACTTATGACCATTCGATTTTCTCGAGAGCTTCTGTTGTTCAATTTCGAGCGTCTCGATATATTATTTCCCCGAATCGAACATTCGTGTGAAAAGTTATGACCATTCAAATTTCTCGAGAGCTTCCGTTGTTCAATTTCGAGCGTCTCGATATATTATGTCCCCGAATCGAACATCCGAGTGAAATGTTATGACCATTCGAATTTCTCGAGAGCTTCCGTTGTTCAATTTCGAGCGTCTCGATATATTATGTCCTCGAATCGGACATCCGTGTGAAAACTTATGACCATTGGAATTTCTCGAGAGCTTCCGTTGTTCAATTTCGAGTGTCTAGATGTGTTATGTCCCCGAATCGCACATTCGTGTGAAATGTTATGACTATTCGATTATCCCGAGAGCTTCCGTTGTTCAATTTCGAACGTCTCGATATATTATGTCCCCGAATAGGACATCTGTGTGAAAAGTTATGACCATTGGATTTTCTCGAGAGCATCCGTTGTTCAATTTCGAGCGTCTCGATATATTATGTCCCCGAATCGGACATCCGTGTGAAAACTTATGACCATTGGAATTTCTCGAGAGCTTCTGTTGTTCAATTCCGAGCGTCTAGATGAGTTATGTTCCCGAATCGGACATCCGTGTGAAATGTTATGACCATTCGAATTTCTCGAGAGCTTCTGTTGTTCAATTTCGAGCGTCTGGATATATTATGTCCCCGAATCGGACATCCGTGTGAAAACTTATGACCATTCAAATTTGTCGAGAGCTTCCGTTTTTCAGTATCGAGCGTCTCGATATATTATGTCCCCGAATCGGACATCCGGGTGAAAAGTTATGACCAGTCGAATTTCTCGAGAGCTTCCATTGTTCAATTTCGAGCGTCTCGATATATTATGTCACCGAATCGAACATCTGAGTGAAATGTTATGACAATTCGAATTTCTCGAGAGCTTCCGTTGTTCAATTTCGAGGGTCTCGATGTATTATGTCCACGAATCGGACATCCGTGTGAAAAGTTATGACCATTTGATTTTCTCGAGAGCTTCCGGTGTTCAATTTCGAGCGTCTCGATATATTATGTCCCCGAATCGGACAACCGTGTGAAAACTTATGACCATTGGAGTTTCTCGAGAGCTTCCGTTGTTCAATTTCGAGCGTCTAGATGAGTTAT
>NC_038254.2:32373258-32376735 GCF_000004515.6 Glycine max
ATTTGTGTGAAAAGTTATGACCATTCGATTTTCTCGAGAGCTTCCGTTGCTCAATTTCGAGCGTCTCGATATATTATGTCACCGAATCGAACATCCGAGTAAAATGTTATGAACATTCGAATTTCTCGAGAGCTTCCGTTGTTCAATTTCGAGCGTCTCGATGAATTATGTCCCCGAATCGGACATCCGTGTGAAAAGTTATGACCATTCGATTTTCTCGAGAGCTTCCGTTGTTCAATTTCGAGTGTCTCGATATATTTTGTCCACGAATCGGACATCCATGTGAAAAGTTATGACCATTCGAATTTGTCCAGAGCTTCCATTGTTCAATTTTGAGGGTCTCGATATATTATGTCCCCGAATCGAACATCCGAGTGAAATGTTTTGACAATTCGAATTTCTCGAGAGCTTCCGTTGTTCAATTTCGAGCGTCCAGATGAGTTATGTCCCCGAATCGGATCTCTTTGTGAAAAGTTATGACCATTCCATTTTCTCGAGAGCTTCCGTTGTTCAATTTCGAGCGTCTCGATATATTATGTCCCCGAATCGGACATCCGTGTGAAAAGTTATGACCATTCGAAATTGTCAAGAGCTTCCGTTGTTCAATTTCGAGCGTCTCGATATATTATGTCCCCGAATCGGACATCCGTGTGAAAACTTATGACCATTCGAATTTCTCGAGAGCTTCCACTATTCAATTTTGAGCGTCTAGATGAGTTATGTCCCAAAATCGAACATTCGTGTGAAAAGTTATGACCATTCAAATTTGTCGAGAGCATCCGTTGTTCACTTTCTAGCGTCTCGATATATTATGTCCCCGAATCGAAAATCCTAGTGAAATGTTATGAGCCTTCGAATTTCTAGAGAGCTTCCGTTCTTCAATTTCGAGCGTCTAGATGAGTTATGTCCCCGAATCGGACATCTGTGTGAAATGTTATGACCATTCGATTTTCTAGAGAGCTTCCGTTGTTCAATTTCGAGCGTCTCGATATATTATCTCCCCGAATCGGACATCCGTGTGAAGACTTATGACCATTCGAATTTCTGGAGAGCTTTCGTTGTTCAATTTCGAACGTCTCGATATATTATGTCCCCGAATCGAACATCGAAGTGAAATTGTATGACAATTCGAATTTCTCGAGAGCTTCCGTTGTTCAATATCGAGCTTCTTGATGAGTTATGTCCCTGAATCGGACATCTGTGTGAAAAGTTATGACCATTCGATTTTCTCGAGAGCTTCCGTTGTTCAATTTCGAGCCTCTCGATATATTATGTCCCCGAATCGGACATCCTTGTGAAAACTTATGACCATTCGAATTTCTCGAGAGCTTCCGTTGTTCAACTTCGAGCGTCTAGATGAGTTATGTCCCCGAATCGGACATCTGTGTGGAAAGATATGACCATTCGATTTTCCCGAGAGCTTCCGTTGTTCAATTTCGAGCGTCTCGATATATTATGTCCCCGAATCGGGCATCCGTGTGAAAACTTAGGACCATTGGAATTTCTCTAGAGCTTCTACTGTTCAATTTCGAGAGTCTAGATGAGTTATGTCCCCGACTCGAACATTCGTGTGAAAAGTTATGATCATTAAAATTTGTCGAGAGCTTCCGTTTTTCAATTTCGAGCGTCTTGATATATTATGTCCCCGACTCGAACATCCGAGTGAAATGTTATGACCATTCAAATTTCTCAAGAGCTTCCGTTGTTCAATTTCGAGCGTCTACATGACTTATGTCCCCGAATCGGACATTTGTGTGAAAAGTTATGACCATTCGAATTTCTCAAGAGCTTCCATTATTCAATTTCGAGCGTCTTGATATTTTATGTCACCGAATCGAACATCCGAGTGAAATGTTATGAGCATTCGAATTTCTCGAGAGCTTCCGTTGTTCAATTTCGAGCGTCTAGATGAGTTATGTCCCCGAATCGGACATCTGTGTGAAAAGTTATGACCAATCGATTTTCTCGAGAGCTTCCGTTAATCAATTTCGAGCGTCTCGAAATATTATGTCCCCGAATCGGACATCCGTGTGAAAACTTATGACCATTCGAATTTGTCAAGAGCTTCTGTTGTTCAATTTCGAGCGTCTCGATATATTATGTCCCCGAATCGAACATTCGAGTGAAATATTATGACCATTCGAATTTCTCGAGAGCTTCCGTTCTTCAACTTCGAGCGTCTCGATCTATTATTTCTCCGAAATGGACATCCGTGTGAAAAGTTATGACCATTCGAAATTCTCCAGAGCTAACGCTGTTCAATTTCGAGAATCTTGATATATTATTTCCCCGAATCGGATTTCCGAGTGAAATGTTATGACCATTCGAATTTCTCGAGAGCTTCGGTTGTTCAATTTCGAGCGTCCTGATGAGTTATGTCCCTGAATTGCACATTCGTGTGAAAAGTTATGACCAATCGATTTTCTCGATAGCTTCCGTTGTTCAATTTCGAGCGTCTCGATATATTATGTCCCCGAATCGGACATCCATGTGAAAAGTTATGACCATTCGAATTTCTCGAGAGCTTCCGTTGTTCAATTTCGAGCGTCTCGATATATTATGTCCCCGAATCGAACATACGAGTGAAATGTTATGACCATTCGAATTTCTCGAGAGCTTCCGTTGTTCAGTTTCGAGCGTCTCGATATATTATGTCCCCGAATCGAACATCCGAGTGAAAACTTATGACCATTCGAATTTCTCGAGAGCTTCTGTTGTTCAATTTCGAGCGTCTAAATGAGTTATATCCCCGAATCGCACATTCGTGTGAAAAGTTATGACCATTCAAATTTGTCGAGAGCTTCCGTTGTTCAATTTCGAGCGCCTAGATGAGTTATGTCCCCGAATCGGACATTCGTGTGAAAAGTTGTGACAATTCGAATTTGTCAAGAGCTTCCGTTTTTCAATTTCGAGCGTCTCGATATATTATGTCCCCGAATCGGACATCCGTGTGAAAAGTTATGACCATTCGAATTTGTCAAGAGCTTCCGTTGTTCAATTTCGAGCGTCCCGATATATTATGTCCCCGAATCGAACATCCGTGTGAAAAGTTATGACCATTCGAATTTCTCGAGAGCTTCCGTTGTTCAATTTCGAGCGTCTAGATGAGTTATGTCCCCGAATCGGACATCTGTGTGAAACGTTATGACCAATCGATTTTCTCGAGAGCTTCCGTTGTTCAATTTCCAGCGTGTCGATATATTATGACCCTGAATCGGACATCCGTGTGAAAAGGAATGACCATTCGAATTTGTCAAGAACTTCCGTTGTTCAATTTCCAGCGTGTCGATATATTATGACCCCGAATCGAACATCCGTGTGAAAACTTATGACCATTGGAATTTCTCGAGAGCCTCCGTTGTTCAATTTCGAGCGTCTCGATATATTTTTTCCCTGAATCGGACATCCGTGTGAAAAGTTATGACCATTCGAATTTGTCAAGTATCGGGACTTATCGGGACTGCCATCGTAATCCAG
>NC_038254.2:32387994-32389698 GCF_000004515.6 Glycine max
GACCATTGGAAATTCTCCAAGAGCTTCCGTTGTTCAATTTCGAGGGTCTCGATGAGTTATGTCCCCGAATCGCGACATTCGTGTGAAAAGTTGTGACCATTCAAATTTGTCGAGAGCTTCCCGTTGTTTCAATTTCGACCGTCTAGATATATTATGTCCCCCGAATCAGACATCCGTGTGAAAAGTTATGACCATTCGAATTTCTCGAGAGCTTCCGTTGTTCAATTTCGAGCGTCTAGATGAGTTATGTCCCCGAATCGGACATCCGTGTGAAACGTTATGACCAATCGATTTTCTCGAGAGCTTCCGTTATTCAATTTCGAGCATCTCGATATATTATGTCCCCGAATCGGACATCTGTGTGAAAAGTTATGACCAATCGATTTTCTCGAGAGCTTCCGTTGTTCAATTTCGAGCGTCTCGATATATTATGTCGCCGAATCGAACATCCGTGTGAAAAGTTATGACCATTCAAATTTCTCGAGAGCTTCCGTTGTTCAGTTTCGAGCGTCTCGATATATTATGTCCCCGAATCGAACATCCGAGTGAAATGTTATGACCATTCGAATTTCTCGAGAGCTTCCGTTGTTCAATTTCGAGCGTCTAGATGAGTTATGTCCCCGAATCGGACATCTGTGTTGAACGTTATGACCAATCGATTTTCTCGAGAGCTTCCGTTGTTCAATTTCGAGCGTCTCTATATATTATGTCCCCGAATCGAACATTCGTGTGAAAAGTTATAACCATTCGAATTTGTCAAGAGCTTCCGTTGTTCAATTTCGAGCGTCTCGATATAATATGTCCCCGAATCGAACATCCGAGTGAAATGTTATGAGCATTCGAATTTCTCGAGAGCTTCCGTTGTTCAATTTCGAGCGTCTCGATATATTACGTCCCCGAATCGAACATCCGAGTGAAATGTTATGAGCATTCGAATTTCCCGAGAGATTCCGTTGTTCAATTTCGAGCGTCTAGATGAGTTATGTCCCCGAATCAGACATCTGTGTGAAAAGTTATAACCATTCGATTTTCTCGAGAGCTTCCGTTGTTCAATTCCGAGCGTCTCAGTATATTATGTCCCCGAATCGGACATCTGTGTGAAAACTTATGACCATTCAAATTTCTCGAGAACTTCCGTTGTTCAATTTCGAGCGTCTCGATATATTATGTCCCCGAATCGAACATCCAAGTGAAATGTTATGACCATTCGAATTTCTCGAGAGCTTCCGTTGTTCAATTTCGAGCGTCTCGATATATTATGTCCCCGAATTGAACATCCGAGTGAAGTCTTATGACCATTGGAGTTTCTCGAGAGCTTCCGTTGTTCAATTTTGAGCGTCTAGATGAGTTATGTCCCCGAAATCGAACATTTCGTGTGAAAAAGGTATGAACCAATCGATTTTCTCAAGAGCTTTCCGTTATTTCAGTTTCGAGCGTCTTCGATATATTTATGTTCCCCTAATCGGGACATCCGGGTGAAAAGTTATGATCCTTTCGAATTTCTCGAGAGCTTTCCTTGGTTCTATTTCCAGGCGGCGTGGTTTATTATGGCCTCCGAATCGACCTTACGAGGTGAAGTGGTAAGACCTGTCGAATTTTCTCGAGGGCTTCGTCTGGTCAATTCCAGGGGCTAGAAAAAGTATGGCCCCCGATTCGAAATCTGGGTAAAAGTTATACCATTCCGATTTCCCGAGGAGTTTCCGT
>NC_038254.2:32389924-32425123 GCF_000004515.6 Glycine max
TCTCCGATCGGAATCCGAGTGAATGTTATGATCATTCGAATTTCTCGAGAGATTCCGTTGTTCAATTTCGAGCGTCTAGATGAGTTATGTCCCCTCATCGGACATCTGTGTGAAAAGTTCTGACCAATCGATTTTCTCGAGAGCTTCCGTTGATCAATTTCAAGCGTCTCGAATATATTATTCCCCCGAATTGGGCCATCCGTGTGAAAAGTTAAGACCATTCGAATTTGTCGAGACCTTCCGTTGTTCAATTTCGAGCGTCCCGATATATTATGTCCCCCGAATCGAACATCCGTGTGAAAAGTTATGACCATTCGAATTTCTCCAGAGCTAACGCTGTTCAATTTCGAGCGTCTCGATATATTATTTCCCCGAATTGGACTTCCGAGTGAAATGTTTTGACCATTCGAATTTCTCGAGAGCTTCCGTTGTTCAATTTCGAGCGTCTAGATGAGTTATGTCCCCGAATCGGACATCTGTGTGAAACGTTATGACCAATCGATTTCTTCGAGAGCTTCCGTTGTTCGATTTCGAGCGTCTAGATGAGTTATGTCCCCGAATCGCACATTCGTGTGAAAAGTTATGACCAATTGATTTTCTCAACAGCTTCCGCTATTCAATTTCGAGCGTCTCGATATATTATGTCCCCTAATCGGACATCCGTGTGAAAAGTTATGACCATTCGAATTTCTCGAGAGCTTTCGTTGTTCAATTTCGAGCGTCTCGATATATTATGTCCCCGAATCGAACTTCCGTGTGAAAACTTATGACCATTCGAATTTCTCCAGAGCTATCGCTGTTCAATTTCGAGCGTCTCGATATATTATGTCCCCGAATCGAACATCCGTGTGTGAAAAGTTATGACCATTCGAATTTCTCCAGAGCTAACGCTGTTCAATTTCGAGCGTCTCGATATATTATTTCCCCGAATCGGACTTCCGAGTGAAATGTTATGAACATTCGAATTTCTCGAGAGCTTCCGTTGTTCAATTTCGAGCGTCTAGATGAGTTATGTCCCCGAATCGGACATCTGTGTGAAACGTTATGACCAATCGATTTTCTCGAGAGCTTCCGTTGTTCAATTTCGAGCGTCTCGATATATTATGTCCCCGAATCGGACATCCGTGTGAAAACTTATGACCATTCGAATTTCTCGGGAGCTTCCGTTGTTTAATTTCGAGGGTCTCGATATATTATGTCCCCGAATCGGAATTCGTGTGAAAAGTTATGACCATTCAAATTTCTCGAGAGCTTCCGTTGTTCAGTTTCGAGCGTCTCGATATATTATGTCCCCGAATCGAACATCCGAGTGAAATGTTATGACCATTCGAATTTCTCGAGAGCTTCCGTTGTTCAATTTCGAGCGTCTAGATGAGTTATGTCCCCGAATCGGACATCTGTGTTGAACGTTATGACCAATCGATTTTCTCGAGAGCTTCCGTTGTTCAATTTCGAGCGTCTCTATATATTATGTCCCCGAATCGAACATTCGTGTGAAAAGTTATAACCATTCGAATTTGTCAAGAGCTTCCGTTGTTCAATTTCGAGCGTCTCGATATAATATGTCCCCGAATCGAACATCCGAGTGAAATGTTATGAGCATTCGAATTTCTCGAGAGCTTCCGTTGTTCAATTTCGAGCGTCTCGATATATTACGTCCCCGAATCGAACATCCGAGTGAAATGTTATGAGCATTCGAATTTCCCGAGAGATTCCGTTGTTCAATTTCGAGCGTCTAGATGAGTTATGTCCCCGAATCAGACATCTGTGTGAAAAGTTATAACCATTCGATTTTCTCGAGAGCTTCCGTTGTTCAATTCCGAGCGTCTCAGTATATTATGTCCCCGAATCGGACATCTGTGTGAAAACTTATGACCATTCAAATTTCTCGAGAACTTCCGTTGTTCAATTTCGAGCGTCTCGATATATTATGTCCCCGAATCGAACATCCAAGTGAAATGTTATGACCATTCGAATTTCTCGAGAGCTTCCGTTGTTCAGTTTCGAGCGTCTCGATATATTATGTCCCCGAATTGAACATCCGAGTGAAGTCTTATGACCATTGGAATTTCTCGAGAGCTTCCGTTGTTCAATTTTGAGCGTCTAGATGAGTTATGTCCCCGAATCGAACATTCGTGTGAAAAGTTATGACCAATCGATTTTCTCAAGAGCTTCCGTTATTCAGTTTCGAGCGTCTCGATATATTATGTCCCCTAATCGGACATCCGTGTGAAAAGTTATGACCATTCGAATTTCTCGAGAGCTTTCGTTGTTATATTTCGAGCGTCTTGATATATTATGTCCCCGAATCGAACATACGAGTGAAGTGTTATGACCACTCGAATTTCTCGAGAGCTTCTGCTGTTCAATTTCGAGCGTCTAGAAGAGTTATGTCCCCGAATCGGACATCTGTGTGAAAAGTTATAACCATTCGATTTTCTCGAGAGCTTCCGTTGTTCAATTTCGAGCGTCTCGATATATTATGTCCCCGAATCGGACATCTGTGTGAAAACTTATGACCATTCGAATTTCTCGAGAACTTCCGTTGTTCAATTTCGAGCGTCTCGATATATTATGTCCCCGAATCGGACATCCGTGTGAAAATTTATGACCATTCGAATTTCTCGAGAGCTTCCGTTGTTCAATTTCGAGCGTCTCGATATATTATGTCCCCGAATCGAACATCCGAGTGAAATGTTATGACCATTCGAATTTCTCGAGAGCTTCCGTTGTTCAGTTTCGAGCGTCTCGCTATATTATGTCCCCGAATTGAACATCCAAGTGAAGTCTTATGACCATTGGAATTTCTCAAGAGCTTCCGTTGTTCAATTTCGAGCGTCTAGATGAGTTATGTCCCCGAATCGCACATTCGTGTGAAAAGTTATGACCAATTGATTTTCTCAACAGCTTCCGCTATTCAATTTCGAGCGTCTCGATATATTATGTCCCCTAATCGGACATCCGTGTGAAAAGTTATGACCATTCGAATTTCTCGAGAGCTTTCGTTGTTCAATTTCGAGCGTCTCGATATATTATGTCCCCGAATCGAACTTCCGTGTGAAAACTTATGACCATTCGAACTTCTCGAGAGCTTTCGCTGTTCAATTTCGAGCGTCTCGATATAATATTTCTCCGAATCGGACATCCGAGTGAAATGTTATGATCATTCGAATTTCTCGAGAGATTCCGTTGTTCAATTTCGAGCGTCTAGATGAGTTATGTCCCCGAATCGGACATCTGTGTGAAAAGTTATGAGCATTCAATTTTCTCGAGAGCTTCCGTTGTTCAATTTCGAGCGTCTCGATATATTATGTCCTCGAATCGGACATCCGTGTGAAAACTTATGACCATTGGAATTTCTCGAGAGCTTCCGTTGTTCAATTTCGAGCGTCTAGATGAGTTATGTCCCCGAATCGCACATTCGTGTAAAATGTTATGACCATTTGAATTTGTAGAGAGCTTCCGTTGTTCAATTCCGAGCGTCTCGATATATTATGTCCCCGAATCGGACATCCGTGTGAAACTTATAACCATTCGAATTTCTCGAGAGCTTTCGCTGTTCAATTTCGAGCGTCTCGATATAATATTTCCCCGAATCGGACATCCGAGTGAAATGTTATGATCATTCGAATTTCTCGAGAGCTTCCGTTGTTCAATTTCGAGCGTCTAGATGAGTTATGTCCCCGAATTGGACATCTGCGTGAAAAGTTATGACCATTCGATTTTCTCGAGAGCTTCCGTTGTTCAATTTCGAGCGTCTCAATATATTATGTCCCCGAATCGGACAGCCGTGTGAAAACTTATGACCATTGGAATTTCTCGAGAACTTCCGTTGTTCAATTTCGAGCGTCTAGATGAGTTATGTCTGCAAATCGAAAATTCGTGTGAAAAGTTATGACAATTCAAATTTGTCGAGAGCTTCCGTTGTTCAATTTCGAGCATCTCGATATATTTTGTCCCCGACTCGAACATCCGAGTGAAATGTTATGACCATTCAAATTTCTCGAGAGCTTCCGTTGTTCAATTTCGAGCGTCTAGATGAGTTATGTCCCCGAATCGGACATCTGTGTGAAAAGTTAAGACCAATCGATTTTCTCGAGAGCTTCCGTTGTTCAATTTCGAGCATCTCGATATATTATGTCCCCGAATCGGACATCCGTGTGAAAAGTTATGACCATTCGAATTTGTCGAAAGCATCCGTTGTTGAATTTCGAGCGTCTAAATATATTATGTCCCCGAATCAGACATCCTTGTGAAATGTTATGACCATTCGAATTTCTTGAGAGCTTCCGTTGTTCAATTTTGAGCGTCTAGATGAGTTATGTCCCCGAATCGGACATCCGTGTGAAAAGTTATGACCATTCTAATTTCTCGAGAGCTTGTGTTGTTCAATTTCGAGCGTCTCGATATATTATTTCCTCGAATCGGACATCCGAGTGAAATGTTATGACCATTCGAATTTCTCGAGAGCTTCCGTTGTTCAATTTCGAGCGTCTCGATGTATTATTTCCCCGAATCAGACATCCGTGTGAAAAGTTATGACAATTCGAATTTGTCGATAGCTTCTGTTGTTCAATTTCGAGCGTCTCGATATATTATGTCCCGAATCAAACATCCGTGTGAAATGTTATGACCATTCGAATTTCTCGATTGTTTTCGTTGTTCAATTTCGAGCCTAAAAAATGGAAGCATCACCGGATGACGCCGATCGAACATTTCCTAATCTACATCATGCAAAACTCATTCAGGGATTGAATAGAAAAACTCAATAACCAACATCGGTCGTGAAATAGCCCCGACATATTTTTTTTTTAAAATGCTCCCTGGCCAATGATAGTTTTTTTTTTATGGTAGTGGAAATTTTCTTGTTTTGGTGTTGCATAAAAAATTTACAATGTAGGCCGGCTAGATTTTTTCGTGCGAGCTCAACCGACATTTTGTTTCGGCCGAAACTGGCATGTTCCCATTTATTCGACCAGGAAAACATTAGCCCACCACGGCAGAAAAATATTATTCACCGATATTGATCGAAAAATATGACATTCGACGTCGGCCAGGAAAGATGACCGATCCCTGAGGTCTAATGAAGAAGCTTCGTCGGATGATGCCGATCGAAGATTTCCCAATTGGAGTTATCCAATTGTTATTCAGGGATTGAATAGAATAAACAATGGCCGGTGTCGGTCGCTATATGGCCCCGACTGATATCCTTCAGCCGACATTGCACAATTTCTTTTACAAAGGCTGGCCGATAATGTTTTTTTACGGTAGGGGAAGTTTTTTGTAATGGGGTTGCCTAAAAAATTTACAATGTAGGTCGGCTAGGTTTTTCCCTGCGAGCCAACCCAGGTTGTGTTTCAGCCGACACTGGCATGTTCTCATTTAGTCGGTCAAGAAAACGTAAGCCCACCCCGGCACAAAAAAAACATCATTCACGGAAATTGATCGAAAAAAATGATAGCTGATGTCGTCGTGGAGAGATGACCGATCGAGGTCTAAAATGGAAGCATCACCGGATGACGCTGATCGAACATTTCCTAATCGACATCATGCAAATCTCATTCAGGGATTGAATAGAAAAACTCAATAGCCGACGTCGGTCATGAAATAGCCCCGACAAATTTTTTTTTTAATACGCTCGCTGGCCGATGCTGGTTTTTTTTTTACGGTAGTGGAAGTTTTCTTGTTTTGGTGTTGCATAAAAAATTAACAATGTAGGCCCGCTAGGTTTTTTCGTGCGAGCTCAACCGACGTTTTGTTTAGGCCGAAACTGGCATGTTCCCATTTATTCGACCAGGAAAACATTAGCCCATCACGGCAGAAAAATATTATTCACCGATATTGATCGAAAAATATGACATTTGACGTTGGCCAGGAAAGATGACCGATCCCTGAGGTCTAATGAAGAAGCTTCGTCGGATGATGCCGATCGAAGATTTCCCAATCGACATCATCCAATAATTATTCAGGGATTGAATAGAATAAACAATGGCCGGTGTTGGTCGCTATATGGCCCCGACTGATATCCTTCAGCCGACATTGCGCAATTTCTTTTAGAAAAGCTCACCGATATTTTTTTTACGGTAGAGGAAGTTTTTTGTTTTTGGGTTCCCTAAAAAATTTACAATGTAGGTCGGCTAGGTTTTTCCGTGCGAGCTCAACCGAGGTTGTGTTTCGGCCGACACTAGCATGTTCTCATTTAGTCGGCCAACAAAACGTTAGCCCACCCCGGCAGAAAAAAAACATCATTCACGAAAATTGATCGAAAAAAATGATTGCTGACGTCGGTGTCGAGAGATGACCGATCGAGGTCTAAAAAGGAAGCATCACCGGATGACGCCGATCGAACATTTCCTAATCAACATCATGCAAATCTCATTCAGGGATTGAATAGAAAACTCAATAGCCAACATCGGTCGTGAAATAGCCCCGACTGATTTTATTTTTTTTAAAACGCTCGCAGGCCGGTGATGGTTTTTTTTTACGGCAGAGGATGTTTTCTTGTTTGGGCGTTGCATAAAAAATTTACAATGTAGGTCGCCTAGGTTTTTTCGTGCGAGCTCAGCCGGCATTTTGTTTCGACCGAAACTGCAATGTTCCCATTTAATCGGCCAGGAAAACATTAGCCCACCACGGCAGAAAAATATTATTCACCGATATTGATCGAAAAAAATGACAGTCGACGTCGGCCAGGAAAGATGACCGATCCCTGAGGTCTAATGAAGAAGCTTCGCCGGATGATGCCGATCGAACATTTCCCAAGCGACATCATCCAATTGTTCTTCAGGGATTGAATAGAATAAACAATGGCCGGTGTCGGTCGCTATATGGCCCCGACTGATATCCTTCAGCCGACATTGCGCAATTTCTTTTAGAAAAGCTGGCCGATAATGTTTTTTTACGATAGAGGAAGTTTTTTGTTTTGCTGTTGCCTACAAAATTTACAATGTAGGTCGGCTAGGTTTTTCCGTGCGAGCTCAACCGAGGTTGTGTTTCGGCCGACACTGGCATGTTCTCATTTAGTCGGTCAAGAAAACGTTAGCCCACCCCGGCACCAAAAAAACATCATTCACGAAAATTGATCGAAGAAAATGATAGCTGACGTCGGCGTGGAGAGATGACCGATCGAGGTCTAGAGAGGAAGCATCACCACATGACGCCGATCGAACATTTCCTAATCGACATCATGCAAATCTCATTCAGGGATTGAATAGAAAACTCAATAACCGACATTGGTCATGAAATAGCCCCGACTATTTTTTTTGAAAACGCTCGCTGGCCGATGATGGTTTTTTTTTACGGCAGAGGAAGCTTTCTTGTTTTGGTGCTGCATAAAAAATTTACAATGTAGGCCGGCTAGGTTTTTTCGTGCGAGCTCAGCCGGCGTTTTGTTTCGGCTGAAACTGGCATGTTCCCATTTATTCTGTCAGGAAAACATTAGCCCACATCGACAGAAAAATATTATTCACCGATATTGATGGAAAAAAAATGACAGTCGACGTCGGTCAGGAAAGATGACCGATCCCTGAGGTCTAAAGAAGAAGCTTCGCCGGATGATGTCGATCGAACATTTCCCAATCGACATCATCCAATTGTTATTCAGGGATTGAATAGAATAAACAATGGCCGGTGTCGGTCTCTATATGGTCCCGATTGATATCCTTCAGCCGACATTGCGCAATTTCTTTTACAAGCGTTGATCGATAATGTTTTTTTACGGTAGAGGAAGTTTTTTGTTTTGCTATTGCCTAAAAAATTTACAATGTAGGTCGGCTAGGTTTTGCCGTGCGAGCTCAACCGAGGTTGTGTTTCGGCCGACACTGTCATGTTCTCATTTAGTCGGCCAAGAAAACGTTAGCCCACCTTGGCACAAAAAAAACATCATTCACGAAAATTGATCGAAAAAAATGATAGCTGACGTCGGCGTGGAGAGATGACCTGATGTGAACCTTACGGGGCGGATCGCTTGATACAGGCTGTAGAGTTTTTGGATGACGCCACTTCCAGTGAAGGAAGATAAGTCAGGGTAGACGCCACTTCCGGTGAAGGAAGATAAGTCAGGGTAGACGCCACAAGGATTACCTTGATAAGTCTGATAATTGGTTCAACAAGGAACCCAGAGAGAAACTCTCACCAAATTTTATCAAATGCCAAAAGTTTCTTTTATTGAAAATGAAAACAAATACTTGTAGTGTATCTGAACAAAAAGATAAAAATAGACATGGGCCTTCTAAACAGTTTGAGCCAAAATTACAATAAAAATAAATTATAACTAAAAACTTATTTAACTTGGACCTTCAAGTTAGTTTGGGCCTTCATCCTTCTCCACTCGGGGGCTTTATCCTTCTCCACTTGGGCCTTCACCCTTCTCCACTTAGGCCTTTAGCCTGTATTTGGCCAATTTCAGGATTCTCATCATTCCCTCCTTCTTGGAAAACATTTGCCCTCAAATGTCCAGGATCATCACCAATTTCAAGTACCACTTCCTTCCTTTTCTTGTTGGCTTGCTTAGTATAACTTTCATTCTTCTTTGCAATTTGCACCTTCACTTGGTCATACAATCTTTTCACATACTCAACTTTGACCTGTGCATCCTTATGCTGAGTCTCTTGGGGCTTGCTGTTGTAAGTTGGCTTGTTAGGCAATGAAGCTTCTAGAAGGCGATCAACTTGATATTCTATGCTTCTTGAAGGTGGCAGTCCATGAGGAATCTCCTTGGGAAAGACATCTTTAAATTCCTGCAATAAGGGTTGAACACTAGGAGAAACATAAATAGTTAACTGATTAGAATTATCACTCTCTCTCTCTCTTGTGTATCACTCCATCTCTCAAGTGTATCACTCTTCCTTTTTCTATTCCTCTGTGATGCCTCACTATTGTCTCTCTCTTGTTCTCTCTTTTCTCTCCTTCTGATTTGGTTATCACACACTTCTCTAAGGGATAGAGGTTTATGAATAATTTTCGGGTCATGGTGCTGGAAAGAAATCTTGTTGGTGAAGCCATGATGCACTGCTTTGGTGTCCTCTTCAATGTTGGCCCTCACTAGTGCCATCTCCATCTCCTTGTCCTCAACAGTCAAACTTCCTTGGGATAACCTCTGGAGTTTCTGTCGCATGGTTCTACTGTAGCTAGTTGAAACATACCTCTTTCATATAACCCTTCTCATCTCAGTCCATGTATCTATCTCCCGCCCTTCTTCTCTCTTCATCTCTCTTTGATTTTTCTTCCACCAAACAAGGGCATAGTTTGAGAATGTAGCTGCTGCTAACTTCACCTTCTGCTCTTCAGGATAATAATTGAATGAGAATGCATGCTGAATCTTCATCTTCCAGTCAACGTAGGCGTCTGGGTCACTCCTGCCTTTAAAAGAGGATACATTGAGTTTTACTCTCTCAATTCTGTCTTGCCACTCTATTCGATTCGATCCATCATTGACCCTTCTGTTGCCACCATAAGGTCTCCCAGCATTTGGATTCATTTGGTGCTCTAGTCGTTCTATTCGCCTATAGAGCACTTCATTATTACGGTTCAACAAACGTTGCATTTGTGTAGTCATCGCGTTCAGTAACAAGCGCTGAAATCCGTCCAGTTGATGATATACACCACCATTGTCACCAGCTCCTGCCATGATTAAGGAACAAAGAATTTTGCAGTAATTTTTTTAAAAAAAATCCGAACCTCACCACACTCTACTCACGTGTTTCTCTCTTTGATGATAATTCACTCATGTTTGATGTTCTCAATATAGGCTTTTGTGTGATGTTTTCACTCTTGCCTTTTACCACTCGTTTTTCCTCTTAAGTTCCTGGATTGACCAAATTAGACACACAAGGTAATATAAAATAAAAGGAAAGACAATATAATGATCACAGACAGATTTGATTTGGGATAACAACTTGGACTTGATTTGGATAATAATATATTAGATTGGATTTGGATAACATATTAGCTTTAATTTGGGTAACAAATATGATAACAAATAAGATATTAGATAGGATAATAGATAAGATATTAGATAGGATAACAGATAAGATATTAGATAGGATAACAGATAAGATAACAGATATGACTAGTAAACTTCAAGTGCTCATAACTTTTGCTACGGTTGTCCGTTTGAGGCCCACTATATATCAAAATGCTCAGAATTCAGAGGAGAATCTAGATAAGGGGATTTGTTCCACGATTTTCTTTCAAAAAAAACACCTTTAAATGCCTCAATTTCGTGTTCAAAGATCAAACACCCACTTTTTTTTCCAAAATTTTTGCAACTTTTTTTTTGCAACTATTTCCTTTTTTCTTTCTTTCTTTCTTTCTCTCGTTCTTTCTTTTTTTCGTTCTCTTTTTTTTCTCTTTTTTTTCTTGTTTTTTTTTTCAGACGTCCAACTATTAGAATTCGTTCAATAGGCAATCATCATTAGGCAAATTTGACAATTTAGCAATTCGGCAATTAGGCAATTTTTACCCCAAACAGAATTCGAATAGGCTGAAACAAAAGTTATGAACAGAAGACTGGAACAAAAACAAGAAACAAGAACTCAAACAGATTTTTTTTTGACACAAAGTTTGAAAGACACAAGAAACAAGAACAAGAACGTGACAAGAACAAGAACAAGAATGAAACAAGATGTAAACAAGAACGCAAATAACAGAACAAGGACAAAAACACGAACCTAGACAAATTATAAAGAAGAAAAATAGGATAGGATAGAACCTGTATCAAGAGCCGAAGCTCTGATACCAGATGATGTGAACCTTATGGAGCGGATCGTTTGATACAAGCTACGAAGATTTGGATGACGCCACTTCCAGTGAAGGAAGATAAGTCAGGGTAGACGCCACTTCCGGTGAAAGAAGATAAGCCAGGGTAGACGCCACAAGGATTACCTTGATAAGTCCGAGATTGGTTCAACAAGGAACCCAGAGAGAAACTCTCACCAAATTTTATCAAATGCCAAAAGTTTCTTTTATTGAAAATAAAAACAAATACTTATAGTGTATCTGAACAAAAAGATAAAAATAGACAAGGGCCTTCTAAACAGTTTGAGGCAAAAATTACAATAAAAATAAATTATAACTAAAAACTTATTTAACTTGGACCTTCAAGTTAGTTTGGGCCTTCAGCAACAATTAGTAGTCTTGGTAGTGCCTCTGCCTCTGGGACTTCATCATTCTCCACTTGGGCCTTCATCCTTCTCCACTCGGGGGCTTTATCCTTCTCCACTTGGGTCTTCGCCCTTCTCCACTTAGGCCTTTAGCCTGTATTTGGCCAATTTCAGGATTCTCATCATGACCGATCGAGGTCTAAAAAGGAAGCATCACCGGATGACGCCGATCGAACATTTCCTAATCGACATCATGCAAATCTCATTCAGGGATTGAATAGAAAAACTCAATAGCCGACATCGGTCGTGAAATAGCCCCGACTGATTATTTTTTTTTTAAAACGCTCGCTGGCCGATGATGGTTCTTTTTTTACGGCAGAGGAAGTTTTCTTGTTTTGGTGTTGCATAAAAAATTTACAATGTAGGCCGACTAGGTTTTTTCGTGCGAGCTCAGCCGGCGTTTTGTTTCGGCCGAAACTTGCATGTTCCCATTTATTCGGCCAGGAAAACATTAGCCCACCTCGGCAGAAAAATATTATTCACCGATATTGATCGAAAAAAATGACAGTCGACATTGGCCAGGAAAGATGACCGATCCTTGAGGTCTAAAGAAGAAGCTTCGCCGGATGATGCCGATCGAACATTTCCCAATCGACAATATCAAATTGTTATTCAGGGATTGAATAGAATAAACAATGGCCGGTGTCGGTCGCTATATGGCCCCGACTGATATATCCTTTAGCTGACATTGCGCAATTTCTTTTACAAACGTTGGCCGAAAATGTTTTTTTACGGTAGAGGAAGTTTTTTGTTTTTGGGTTGCCTAAAATATTTACAATGTAGGTCGGCTAGGTTTTTCCGTGCGGGCTCAACCAAGGTTGTTTTTCGGCCGACACTGGCATGTTCTCATTTAGTCGGCCAAGAAAACGTTAGCCCACCCCGGCACAAAAAAAACATCATTCACGGAAATGGATAAAAAAAAGGATAGCTGACATCGGCGTGGAGAGATGACCGATCGAGGTCTAAAAAGGAAGCATCACCGGATGACGCCGATCGAACATTTCCTAATCGACATCCTGCAAATCTCATTCAGGGATTGAATAGAAAAACTCAATAGCCGACATCGGTCGTGAAATAGCCCCGACTGATTATTTTTTTTAAAACGCTCGCTGGCCGATGATGGTTCTTTTTTTACGGCAGAGGAAGTTTTCTTGTTTTGGTGTTGCATAAAAAATTTACAATGTAGACCGACTAGGTTTTTTCGTGCGAGCTCAGCCGGCGTTTTGTTTCGGCCGAAACTTGCATGTTCCCATTTATTCGGCCAGGAAAACATTAGCCCACCTCGGCAGAAAAATATTATTCACCGATATTGATCGAAAAAAATGACAGTCGATATTGGCCAGGAAAGATGACCGATCCTTGAGGTCTAAAGAAGAAGCTTCGCCGGATGATGCCGATCGAACATTTCCCAATCGACATCATCAAATTGTTATTCAGGGATTGAATAGAATAAACAATGGCCGGTGTCAGTCGCTATATGATGAGGACATGACCAAGAGCAAGGGCAAGGATCCACTTGAAGGACTTGGAGGACCTATGACAAGGGCTAGAGCAAGGAAAGCCAAGGAAGCTCTTCAACAAGTGTTGTCCATACTATTTGAATACAAGCCCAAGTTTCAAGGAGAAAAGTCCAAGGTTGTGAGTTGTATCATGGCCCAAATGGAGGAGGACTAAATGACACCACTTTGTCTCAATTTTAGAGTGTTTAGTTTGTCTAAATAATGGCTCAATCCTTGTAAAGTTGGCTGACCAAAAATATGTTTTGGGTTAATCAACTAAAAGGGCTTTAGTTAGGTTTAGTTCAAGTTGTAATAAGGGCCCAATTGGCAACCTAGGCATCAGCCTTTTGGGAGACCAAATGGTGGTTGACTTGTTGGCTGTTGGGGGTGACTTTTGGTTGCCACAATTTCAGTTACACTCAGCCATTAAGTTTTTTTTTAATTCCCTAGGTTAATGGCATTAAGTTATTTTAATTCTAGGTTAGTGGGTCATTACTAAAATCTGTTGTAAAGCTTCTATATAAGCTGAACCATTTTATCAATAAACAGAAGTTGAGTTTTATTCAGAAAATTAGAGTTTATCTCTTTTATCTTAGTGAGAGTGATTCTCCTAAATTCTTGAGTGATTCAAGAACACCCTGGCTGTATCAAAGGACTTTCACAACCTTTGTGTGTTGCCCTCGCTGGAAAGAGTGAGTCTTTCCTTCCTTTCATCTTCACCCTTGTTCTTTCAAACCACAATTCCAGAAAATCCACCTCTGCCCAGAATTATCTCGTGGCTATAACTCCCATTTTTTGCACTCAAAACGAGACCTTTCACCTCGTTTTGGAATCATCTCATTTGGAGCCCTGTAGCTTCAGTAATTGCCATTTCTATATTTCTGTCCAGCCACCACTTAACCTACATTTTACCATCCCATTCATCCATTTTATGCCAAGAACCACCTTATTAAGACCCACGAAATTAACCACCTTATTTTCCATCCTTTCCTTAATCAATTTCCGTATTTTCCATCAAGGTTTAATCCTTGACGATCCTAAGTCAGCCCTTGTGCCATGAGGGTACATATCACTATATGGCCCTGACTGATATCCTTCAGCCGACATTGCGCAATTTCTTTTAGAAAAGCTGGCCGATAATGTTTTTATACGGTAGAGGAAGTTTTTTGTTTTGCTGTTGCCTACAAAATTTACAATGTAGGTCGGCTAGGTTTTTCTGTGCGAGCTCAACCGAGGTTGTGTTTCGGCCAACACTGGCATTTTCTCATTTAGCCGGCCAAGAAAACATTAGCCCACCCCGGCACAAAAAAAACATCATTCACGGAAATTGATCGAAAAAAATGATAGCTGACGTCGGCGTGGAGAGATGACCGATCGAGGTCTAAAAAGGAAGCATCACCGAATGACGCCGATCGAACATTTCCTAATCGACATCGTGCAAATCTCATTCAGGGATTGAATAGAAAACTCAATAGCCGACATCGGTCGTGAAATAGCCCCGACATTTTTTTTTTTTTAAACGCTCGTTGGCCGATGATGGTTTTTTTTTACGACAGAGGAAGTTTTCTTGTTTTGGTGTTGCATAAAAAATTTACAATGTAGGCCGGCTAGGTTTTTTCTTGTGAGCTCAACCGACGTTTTGTTTCGGCCGAAACTGGTATGTTCCCATTTATTTGACCAGGAAAACATTAGCCCACCTCGGCAGGAAAATATTATACACCAATATTGATTGAAAAAAATGACAATCGACGTCGGCCAGGAAAGATGACCGATCCCTGAGGTCTAATGAAGAAGCTTCGCCAGATGACGTCGATCGAACATTTCCTAATCGACATCATGCAAATCTCATTCAGGGATTGAATAGAAAACTCAACAACCGACATTGGTCATGAAATAGCCCCGAAAGATTTTTTTTTGAAAACGCTCGCTGGCCGATGATGGTTTTTTTTTACGACGGAGGAAGTTTTCTTATTTTGGTGTTGCATAAAAAATTTACAATGTAGGTCGGCTAGGTTTTTTCGTGCGAGCTCAGCCGGCGTTTTGTTTCGGCCGAAACTGGCAAGTTCCCATTTATTCTGCCAGGAAAACATATTATTCACTGATATTGATCAGCAGAAAAATATTATTCACCGATATTGATCGGAAAAAATGACAGTCGACGACGACCAGGAAAGATGACCGATCCCAGAGGTCTAATGAAGAAGCTTCGCCGGATGATGTCGATCGATCATTTCCCAATCGACATCATCCACTAATTATTCAGGGATTGAATAGAATAAACAATGGCCGGTGTCGATCGCTATATGACCCCGACTGATATCCTTCAGCCGACATTGCGCAATTTCTTTTAGAAAAGCTGGCCGATAATGTTTTCTTACAGTAGAGGAATTTTTTGTTTTTGGGTTCCCTAAAAAATATACGATGTAGGTCGGCTAGGTTTTTGCCTGCGAGCTCAACCCAGGTTGTGTTTCGGACGACACTGGCATGTTCTCATTTATTAGGCCAAGAAAACGTTAGCCCACCCCGGCACAAAAAAAACATCATCAACCGAAAATGATAAAAAAAAATGATAGGTGACGTCGGCGTGGAGAGATGACCGATCGAGGTCTAAAAAGGAAGCATCACCGGATGACGCCGATCGAACATTTCCTAATCGACATCATGCAAATCTCATTCAGGGATTGAATAGAAAACTCAACAGCTGACATCGGTCGTGAAATAGCCACGACTGATTTTTTTTTTAAAACGCTCGCTGGCCTGTGATGGTTTTTTTTACGGCAGAGGAAGTTTTCTTGTTTTTGGTGTGGCTTAAAAAATTTACAATGTAGGCCGACTAGGTTTTTTCGTGCGAGCTCAACCGACGTTATGTTTCGGCGGAAACTTGCATGTGTTATTTGGCCAGGAAAACGTTAGCCCACCTCAGCAGAAAAATATTATTCACCGATATTGATCGAAAAAAATGACAGTCGACGTCGGCCAGGAAAGATGACCGATCCCTGAGGACTAATGAAGAAGCTTCGTCGGATGATGCCGATCGAACATTTCCCTATCGACATCAACCAATATTTATTCAGGGATTGAATAGAATAAACAATGGCTGGTGTCGGTCACTATATGGCCCCGACTGATATCCTTCAGCTGACATTGCGTAATTTCATTTAGAAAAGCAGGCCGATAATGTTTTTTTATGGTAGAGGAAGTTTTTTGTTTTGCTGTTGCCTACAAAATTTACAATGTAGGTCGGCTAGGTTTTTCCGTGCGAGCTCAACCGAGGTTGTGTTTCGGCCGACACTGGCATGTTCTCATTTAGTCGGCCAAGAAAACGTTAGCCCACCCCGACACAAAAAAAACATCATTCACAGAAATTGATCGAAAAAAATGATAGCTGACGTCTGCGTGGAGAGATGACCGATCGAGGTCTAAAAAGGAAGCATCACCGGATGACGCCGATCGAACATTTCCTAATCGACATCATGCAAATCTCAATCAGGGATTGAATAGAAAACTCAACAGCCGACATCGGTCGTGAAATAGCCACGACTGATTTTTTTTTTAAAACGCTCGCTGGCCTGTGATGGTTTTTTTTACGGCAGAGGAAGTTTTCTTGTTTTTGGTGCGACTTAAAAAATTTACAATGTAGGCCGGCTAGGTTTTTGCGTGCGAACTCAACCGACGTTTTGTTTCAGACGAAACTAGCATGTTCCCACTTATTCGACCAGGAAAACATTAGCCCACCTCGGCAGGAAAATATTATTCACCAATATTGATCGAAAAAAATGACAGTCGACGTCGGCCAGGAAAGATGTGATGTGAACCTGAGTAGGAGCGGATCGTTTGATACAGGCTACGGAGGTTTTGGATGACGCCACTTCCAGTGAAGGAAGATAAGTCAGGGTAGACGCCACTTCCGGTGAAGGAAGATAAGTCTGGGTAGACGCCACAAGGATTACCTTGATAAGTCTGATAATTGGTTCAACAAGGAACCCAGAGAGAAACTCTCACCAAATTTTATGAAAATGACAAAAGTTCTTTTTATTCAAAACAAAAACCAATACTTATAGTGTATCTAAACAAAAAGATAAAAATAGCCATGGGCCTTCTAAACAGTTTGGGCCAAAATTACAATAAAAATAAATTATAACTAAAAACTTATTTAACTTGGGCCTTCAAATTAGTTTGGGCCTTCAGCAACAATTAATAGTCTTGATAGTATCTCTGCCTCTGGGCCTTCATCCTTCTCCACTTGGGCCTTCATCCTTCTCCACTCAGGGGCTTTGTCCTTCTCCACTTGGGCCTTCGTCCTTCTCCACTTGGGCCTTTAGCCTGTATTTGGCCAGTTTCATGATTCCCATCATTCCCTCCTTCTTGGAAAACATTTGCCCTCAAATGTCCAGGATCATCACCAGGTTCAAGTACCACTTCCTTCCTTTTCTTGTTGGCTTGCTTAGTATAACTTTCATTCTTCTTTGCAATTTGCACCTTCACTTGGTCATACAATTTTTTTACATGCGTAACTTTGGTCTGTGCATCCTTATGCTGAGTCTCTTGGGGCTTGCTGTTGGAAGTTGGCCTATTAGGCAATGAAGCTTCTGGAAGGAGATCAACTTGATGTTCTATGCCTCTTGAAGGTGGCAGTCCATGAGGAATCTCCATAGGAAAGACATTTTTAAATTTCTGCAATAAGGGTTGAACACTAGGAGAAATAGAAATAGTAAACTCATTAGAATTATCAGTAGAAATTTTACTATCTTTGAAATACTGTAGATTGAGTGGTTCATGAGCAGGTAACACTTTCCTCACTTCACTCGCCTATGCAAAATAATTAAATTTTCTCTCATGTGTATCACTCTCTCTCTTATGTGTATCACTCTTTTCCTCGGGTGTATCACTCTTCTTTTTCATATTCCTTTGTGGTGCCTCACTATTTTCTTTCTCTTGTTCTCTCTTTTCTCTCATTCTGATTTGGTCATCGCACACTTCTCTAGGGGATAGAGGTTTAAGAGTAAACGAGGAAGATTTGGCTATTCGTCTGTAGGGCTCTTCTTTGTTACGGTTCAACAAATGTTGCATTTGTGTAGTCCACGCGTCCAGAAATAAGCGCTGAGATTTGTCCAGTTGATGATATACACCACCATTGTCACCAGCTCTTGCCATGATTAAGGAACAAAGAATTTTGCAGTAAATTAAAAAAAATAAAAATTCAGAACCTCACCACACTCTACTCACGTGTTTCTCTCTTTGATGGTAGTTCACTCGTGTTTGATGCTCTCAATATAGGCTTTTGTGTGATGTTTTCACTCTTGCCTTTTACCACTCACTCCCTCTTAAGTTCCTGGATGAATCAAATTAGACACACAAGGTATATAACAGGAAAGACAGTTTAATTATCACAGACTGTGTAGCAGATTTAATTTGGATAACAAATCAGATTTGATTTTGGTTAACAGATTAGAGTTGATTTGGATTTAGATTTGATTTGGATAACAGATTAGACTTGATTTGGATAGCAGATTGGATTTGATTTGGATAACAGATTAGACTTGATTTGATTTGGATAACAAATTTTGATTTGATTTGATTTGGATAACAGATCAGATTTGGATAACAAATTAGATTTAATTTGGATAACAGATATGATAACAAATAAGATAATAGATAGGATAGCAGATAAGATAACAGATATGACAAGTAAACTTCAAATGCTCATAACTTTTGCTACGGTTGTCCGTTTGAGGCCCACTATATATCAAAACGCTCAGAATTCAGAGGAGAATCTAGATAAGGGGATTTGGTACACGATTTTCTGCCAAAAAAAAGCCTCTAACTGCCTCAATTTCGTGTTCAAAGATCAAATACCCACTTTCTCTTTTTTCTCTTTCTTCTTTTCTTCTCTTTTTTTTTTTCAAAATTTCTGCAACTTTTTTTTTTTACTTGAAACAGAACCCAAACAATTTTTTTTTATGACACAAAGTCTGAAAGACACTAGAAACAAGAATAACAACAAGAACACAAACGTGACAAGAACAAGAACAAAACAAAGACACCAACAAGAACACAACAAGACGCAAACAAGAAAAAAAATAACAGAACAAGGACAAAACACGAACCTGGACAAATTACAAAGAAAAATAATAGGATAGGATAGGATAGAACCTGTATCAAGAGCCAAAGCTCTGATACCAGATGATGTGAACGTGAGTAGGAGCGGATCGTTTGATACAGGCTACGGAGGTTTTGGATGACGCCACTTTCAGTGAAGGAAGATAAGTCAGGGTAGACGCCACTTCCGGTGAAGGAAGATAAGTCTGGGTAGACGCCACAAGGATTACCTTGATAAGTCTGATAATTGGTTCAACAAGGAACCCAGAGAGAAACTCTCACCAAATTTTATGAAAATGCCAAAAGTTCTTTTTATTCAAAACAAAAACCAATACTTATAGTGTATCTGAACAAAAAGATAAAAATAGACATGGGCCTTCTAAACAGTTTGGGCCAAAATTACAATAAAAATAAATTATAACTAAAAACTTATTTAACTTGGGCCTTCAAATTAGTTTGGGCCTTCAGCAACAATTAATAGTCTTGATAGTATCTCTGCCTCTGGGCCTTCATCCTTCTCCACTTGGGCCTTCATCCTTCTCCACTCGGGGGCTTTGTCCTTCTCCACTTGGGCCTTCGTCCTTCTCCACTTGGGCCTTTAGCTTGTATTTGGCCAGTTTCATGATTCTAGTCAAGATGACCGATCCCTGAGGTCTAATGAAGAAGCTTCGCCGGATGATGCCGATCGAACATTTCCCAATCGACATCATCCAATATTTATTCAGGGATTGAATAGAATAAACAATGGCCGGTGTCGGTTGCTATATGGCCCCGACTGATATCCTTTAGCCGACATTGCGCAATTTCTTTTAGAAAAGCTGGCCGATAATGTTTTTTTACGGTAGAGGAAGTTTTTTGTTTTGATGTTGCCTACAAAATTTACAATGTAGGTCGGCTAGGTTTTTCCGTGCGAGCTCAACCGAGGTTGTGTTTCGGCCGACACTGGCATGTTCTCATTTAGTCGGCCAAGAAAACATTAGCCCACCCCGGCACAAAAAAAACATCATTCACGGAAATTGATCGAAAAAAATGATAGCTGACGTCGGCGTGGAGAGATGACCGATCGAGGTCTAAAAAGGAAGCATCACCGGATGACGCCGATCGAACATTTCCTAATCGACATCATGCAAATCTCATTCAGGGATTGAATAGAAAACTCAATAGCCGACATCGGTCGTGAAATAGCCCCGACAGATTTTTTTATTAAACGCTCGCTGGCCGATGATGCTTTTTTTTTACGGCAGTGGAAGTTTTCTTGTTTTGGTGTTGCATAAAAACTTTACAATGTAGGCCGGCTAGGTTTTTTCTTGTGAGCTCAACCGACGTTTTGTTTCGGCCGAAACTGGTATGTTCCCATTTATTTGACCAGGAAAACATTAGCCCACCTCGGCAGGAAAATATTATACACCAATATTGATTGAAAAAAATGACAGTCGACGTTGGCCAGGAAAGATGACCGATCCCTGAGGTCTAATGAAGAAGCTTCGTCGGATGACGTCGATCGAACATTTCCTAATCGACATCATGCAAATCTCATTCAGGGATTGAATAGAAAACTCAATAACCGACATCGGTCATGAAATAGCCCCGACAGATTTTTTTTTGAAAACGCTCGCTGGCCTATGATGGTTTTTTTTTTTACGACAGAGGAAGTTTTCTTGTTTTGGTGTTGCATAAAAAATTTACAATGTAGGCCGGCTAGGTTTTTTCGTGCGAGCTCAGCCGGCATTTTGTTTCGGCCGAAACTGGCAAGTTCCCATTTATTCTGCCAGGAAAACATTAGCCCACATCGGCAGAAAAATATTATTCACCGATATTGATCGAAAAAAATGACAGTTGACGTCGGTCAGGAAAGATGACCGATGATATGAACCCTCATGGCACAAGGGCTGACTTAGGATCGTCTAGGATTAAACCTTGATGGAAAATGCGAAAATTGATTAAGGAAAGGATGGAAAATAAGGTGGTTAATTTGTGGGTCTTAATAAGGTGGTTCTTGGCATAAAATGAATGAATGGGATGGTAAAACGTAGGTTAAGTGGTGGCTGGACAGAAATATAGAAATGGCAATAACTGAAGCTACAGGGATCCAAATGAGGTGATTCCAAAACGAGGTGAAAGGTCTCGTTTTGAAATTCAATTTAGCCTCAAGAATCACTTAATTTGAGTGCGTAAAATGGGAGTTATGGCCACTAGATAATTCTGGGCAGAGGTGGATTTTCTGGAATTGTGGTTTGAAAGAACAAGGGTGAAGATGAAAGGAAGGAAAGACTCACTCTTTCCAGCGAGGGCAACACACAAAGGTTGTGAAAGTCCTTTGATACAGCCAGGGTGTTCTTGAATCACTCAAGAATTTAGGAGAATCACTCTCACTAAGATAAAAGAGATAAACTCTAATTTTCTGAATAAAACTCAACTTGTGTTTATTGATAAAATGGTTCAGCTTATATAGAAGCTTTACAGCAGATTTTAGTAATGACCCACTAACCTAGAATTAAAATAACTTAATGCCATTAACCTAGGGAATTAAAACAAACTTAATGGCTGAGTGTAACTGAAATTGTGGCAACCAAAAGTCACCCCCAACAGCCAACAAGTCAGCCACCATTTGGTCTCCCAAAAGGCTGATGCCTAGGTTGCCAATTGGGCCCTTATTACAACTTGAACTAAAGCCCTTTTAGTTGATTAACCCAAAACATATTTTTGGTCAGCCAACTTTACAAGGATTGGGCCATTATTTAGACAAACTAAACACTCTAAAATTGAAATAAAGTGGTGTCATTTAGTCCTCCTCCATTTGGGCCATGATACAACTCACAACCTTGGACTTTTCTCCTTGAAACTTGGGCTTGTATTCAAATAGTATGGACAACACTTGTTGAAGAGCTTCCTTGGCTTTCCTTGCTCTAGCCCTTGTCATAGGTCCTCCAAGTCCTTCAAGTGGATCCTTGCCCTTGCTCTTGGTCATGTCCTCATCATTCTCTCCCTCTTGAGAAGGATTTGTCCTCAAATCGGATTCTCCATCTGCATCAAAAAGAGATAAATCAGAGACATTGAAGGTGGAACTAACATTATACTCACCGGGCAGCTCAACTTTGTAAGCATTGTCATTGATTCTTTCAAGCACTTGAAATGGTCCATCTCCCCTTGGTTGAAGCTTTGATTTCCTTTGTTCCGGAAACCTTTCTTTTCTCATGTGCACCCAAACCCAATCTCCGGGTTCGAAGACAACCTTCTTTCTCCCTTTGTTGGCTTGTTTAGCATAGCTTTTATTTTTCCTCTCAATTTGATCTTTGACTCTCTCATGAAGCTTCTTCACATAGTCCGCCTTTGCTTGACCTTCTTTATGCTTAAAAACAGAAACTTTAGGCATAGGCAAAAGATCAAGAGGAGTTAGTGGGTTAAAACCATAAACAACTTCAAAAGGAGAACAATTAGTGGTGCTATGAACAGCTCTATTGTAAGCAAATTCAACATGGGGTAAACAAGCTTCCCAAGTTTTTAAGTTCTTCCTCAAAACTGTCCTAAGCAAAGTTCCCAAAGTCCTATTAACAACTTCCGTTTGCCCATCGGTTTGTGGGTGACAAGTGGTTGAAAATAACAATTTAGTGCCCAACTTGCTCCACAAAGTCCTCCAAAAATGGCTTAGGAACTTAGAGTCCCTATCACTAACAATGCTCCTTGGCAAACCATGGAGTCTCACAATCTCCTTGAAAAACAAATCAGCCACATGGGAAGCATCATCATCTTTTTTACATGGAATAAAATGAGCCATTTTAGAAAACCTATCAACAACCACAAAAAAGGAATCTCTACCATTGCTTGTTTTTGGCAGCCCCAAAACAAAATCCATGGATAAATCAATCCAAGGATACTCCGGAATTGGCAATGGAGTATACAATCCATGAGGCTTTACCTTAGACTTTGCCTTTTTACATACAATGCAATGTTCACAAAATTTCTGCACATCCTTTTTCATATGAGGCCAATAAAAATGTTCTTGTAATGTTTCTAGAGTCTTTTGGACCCCAAAATGCCCCATTAAACCTCCTTCATGTGCTTCACAAACAAGCAAATTTCTAGTAGAACATTTAGGCACACACAATTTGTTTTCTTTGAAAAGAAAGCCTTCATGTCTAAAGAAACCATTTTCTGAAAATTTTTCACAATTTTTAAAAATTTCTCCAAAAGTTTCATCATTTTCATACATGTTTTTCAAACATTCAAGACCAATCAATTTTGTTTCAAGCATAGAAAGTAATGCATGACGCCGAGAAAGAGCATCGGCTACAATATTACCTTTTCCCTTTTTATGTTTGATAACATAAGGGAATTGCTCTAGGAATTCCACCCACTTCGCATGCCTTTTGTTAAGCTTGCCTTGCCCCTTGATATATTTGAGGGACTCATGGTCACTATGAATGACAAATTCCTTGGGATAAAGGTAGTGTTGCCATGTTTTCAAAGCCCGTACTAAGGCATACAACTCCTTATCATAAGTTGAATAGTTAAGGGTGGGACCACTTAACTTTTCACTAAAATAAGCAATTGGATGGCCTTCTTGCATCAACACAGCCCCAATCCCAACATTTGAAGCATCACACTCAATTTCAAAAGATTTTTGAAAGTTTGGCAATGCAAGCATGGGGGCATTAGTTAGCTTTTGCTTAAGAACATTGAAAGCTTCTTCTTGTTTCTCTCCCCATTTGAAACCAACATTTTTCTTGAGCACTTCATTGAGAGGTGCTGCCAATGTGCTAAAATCCTTCACAAATCGTCTATAAAAACTTGCTAAGCCATGAAAACTCCTCACCTCGGTCACAGACTTAGGTGTAGGCCATTGTTGATGATGAGAATCATGAAACTGGCCAAATACAGGCTAAAGGCCCAAGTGGAGAAGGACGAAGGCCCAAGTGGAGAAGGACAAAGCCCCCAAGTGGAGAAGGATGAAGGCTCAAGTGGAGAAGGATGAAGGCCCAGAGGCAGAGACACTATCAAGACAATTAATTGTTGTTGAAGGCCCAAACTGTTTAGAAGGCCCATGTCTATTTTTATCTTTTTGTTCAGCTACACTATAAGTATTGGTTTTTGTTTTGAATAAAAAAAAACTTTTGGCATTTGATAAAATTTGGTGAGAGTTTCTCTCTGGGTTCCTTGTTGAACCAATTATCAGACTTATCAAGGTAATCCTTGTGGCGTCTACCCGGACTTATCTTCCTTCACCGGAAGTGGCGTCTACCCAGACTTATCTTCCTTCGCCGGAAGTGGCGTCTAGCCAGACTTATCTTCCTTCACCGGAAGTGGCGTCTACCCTGACTTATCTTCCTTCACCGGAAGTGGCGTCATCCAAAAACTCTACAGCCTGTATCAAGTGATCCGTTCCTAGTCAGGTTCACATCATCTGGTATCAGAGCTTCGGCTCTTGATACAGGTTCTATCTTATCCTATTATTTTTCTTTGTAATTTGTCCTGGTTCGTGTTTTGTCCTTGTTCTGTTATTTGTTTTTCTTGTTTGCGTCTTGTTGCGTTCTTGTTTGTGTCTTTGTTTCGTTCTTGTTCTTGTCACGTTTGTGTTCTTGTTGTTGTTCTTGTTTCTAGTGTCTTTCAGACTTTGTGTCATAAAAAAAAATTGTTTTGGTTCTGTTTCAAGTAAAAAAAAAAGTTGCAGAAATTTTGAAGAAAAAAAAAAGAGAAGAAAAGAAGAAAGAGAAAAAAAGAGAAAGTGGGTGTTTGATCTTTCAACACGAAATTGAGGCAGTTAGAGGCTTTTTTTTTGGCAGAAAATCGTGTACCAAATCCCCTTATCTAGATTCTCCTCTGAATTCTGAGCGTTTTGATATATAGTGGGCCTCAAACGGACAACCGTAGCAAAAGTTATGAGCATTTGAAGTTTACTTGTCATATCTGTTATCTTATCTGTTATCCTATCTGTTATCTTATTTGTTATCATATCTGTTATCCAAATTAAATCTAATTTGTTATCCAAATCTGATCTATTATCCAAATCAAATCAAATCAAATTTTTTATCCAAATCAGATTTGTTATCCAAATCTAATCTGTTATCCAAATCAAATCCAATCTGCTATCCAAATCAAGTCCAAGTTGTTATCCCAAATCAAATCTGTTACTCTGATAATTATATTGTCTTTCCTTTTATTTTATATTACCTTGTGTGTCTAATTCGATCCATCCAGGAACTTAAGAGGGAGTGAGTGGTAAAAGGCAAGAGTGAAAACATCACACAAAAGCCTATATTGAGAGCATCAAACACGAGTGAACTACCATTAAAGAGAGAAACACGTGAGTAGAGTGTGGTGAGGTCCTGAATTTTTTTTAATTTACTGCAAAATTCTTTGTTCCTTAATCATGGCAAGAGCTGGTGACAATGGTGGTGTATATCATCAACTGGACGAATCTCAACGCTTATTTCTGGACGCGTGGACTACACAAATGCAACGTTTGTTGAACCGTAACAAAGAAAAGCCCTACAGACGAATAGCCAAATCCTCCTCATTTACTCTTAAACCTCTATCCCCTAGAGAAGTGTGTGATGACCAAATCAGAATTGGAGAAAAGAGAGAACAAGAGAAAGAAAATAGTGAGGCACCACAAAGGAATATGAAAAAGAAGAGTGATACACATGAGAGAAAATTTAATTATTTTGCAGAGGCGAGTGAAGTGAGGAAAGTGTTACCTGCTCATGAACCACTCAATCTACAGTATTGCAAAGACAGTAAAATTTCTACTGATAATTCTAATGAGTTTACTATTTCTATTTCTCCTAGTGTTCAACCATTATTGCAAGAATTTAAAAATGTCTTTCCTAAGGAGATTCCTCATGGACTACCACCTTCAAGAGGCATAGAACATCAAGTTGATCTCCTCCCCGGAGCTTCATTGCCTAACAGGCCAACTTACAAAAGCAATCCCCAAGAGACTCAACGTAAGGATGCACATGCCAAAGTTGAGTATGTGAAAAGATTGTATGACCAAGTGAAGGTGCAAATTGCAAAGAAGAATGAAAGCTATGTCAAGCAAGCCCACAAGAAAAGGAAGGAAGTGGTACTTGAACACGGTGATGATCCTGAACATTTGAGGACAAATGTTTTCCAAGAAGGAGGGAATGATGAGAATCATGAAACTGGCCAAATACAGGCTAAAGGCCCAAGTGGAGAAGGACGAAGGCCCAAGTGGAGAAGGACAAAGCCCCCAAGTGGAGAAGGATGAAGGCTCAAGTGGAGAAGGATGAAGGCCCAGAGGCAGAGACACTATCAAGACAATTAATTGTTGTTGAAGGCCCAAACTGTTTAGAAGGCCCATGTCTATTTTTATCTTTTTGTTCAGCAACACTATAAGTATTGGTTTTTGTTTTGAATAAAAAAAAAACTTTTGGCATTTGATAAAATTTGGTGAGAGTTTCTCTCTGGGTTCCTTGTTGAACCAATTATCAGACTTATCAAGGTAATCCTTGTGGCGTCTACCCTGACTTATCTTCCTTCACTGGAAGTGGCGTCTACCCAGACTTATCTTCCTTAACCGGAAGTGGCGTCTACCCAGACTTATCTTCCTTCACTGGAAGTGGCGTCTACCATGACTTATCTTCCTTCACTGGAAGTGGCGTCATCCAAACCTTCGTAGCCTGTATCAAACGATCCGCCCCGTAAGATTCACATCACTTGAATAGCCCTAACCTTCTCCTCATCAACTTGCACTCCTTTTGAACTCACAACAAAACCAAGAAACACAACATGGTTAGTACAAAAGATGCATTTTTCAAGATTGGCATACAATTGTTCTTTTCTAAGCACAGTCAAGACAGATTTTAAATGATCAATATGCAAATCAAGTGAAGTGCTATAGATAAGAATACCATCAAAGTACACCACAACAAACTTTCCTATGAACTCTCTCAAGATATGGTTCATTAATCTCATGAAAGTGCTAGGAGCGTTAGTTAGGCCAAAAGGCATAACCAACCATTCATACAAACCATATTTTGTTTTAAAAGCAGTTTTCCATTCATCCCCTTCTCTAATCCTAATTTGATTGTATCCACTTTTTAAATCGATTTTAGAGAAGTAACATGCACCATGCAATTCATCAAGCAAATCATCAAGCCTAGGTATAGGATGCCTATATTTAATGGTGATGTTATTAAGGGCTCTACAATCGGAACACATGCGCCATGTCCCATCCTTTTTAGGGACCAAAATCACTGGGACAGCACAAGGACTCATACTATCTCTTACCCAACCTTTGCTAATGAGTTCATCCACTTGTCTTTGAATCTCTTTGGTTTCTTGTGGATTACTTCTATAGGCTGGCCTATTGGGCAAAGAAGCTCCCGGAATGAGATCAATTTGATGCTCAATTCCCCTCAAAGGTGGTAGTCCATTTGGCACATTTGGTGGAAACATGTCTTGAAAATCCTGCAAAAGAGTTTTAACACTAGAAGGCACTTCAAAATCATCAAAAGTGTTAGTGGTCAAAATCTGATTTTTGCAACACAAGATATATAGTGACTGTTTAGCACGAAACAACCTCTTGACCTCACTTTTTGTGGCTAAATAGCTCTCCCTCACTTCAAGTGTTTCACTCTTCTTTTGTTCACTCTTTTTCCTCTCAAGTGTTGGTACGAAAATTGACCAAGAGGAGTTGAAAATCAACACAAGTGACATTCAAAGGGAAGTTAATGGCGTGGGGGCTGTTTGGAATCCTCATCAAGGGCTGAGTTTAATTACTTGGCTATTTTAAGCATTTTCATCAGTTAAGACAAATAAAATTCAGCCATTCAAAACCTTTCCAAGATGGTTACAAAAGAAGCATAAATGGGACATTCAAGGCCTTAAATAGGCGTGTGGCTAATTATGGAAAAGGAATATCATGAGCTGATTGCATTAAGTCATTAATTGCATTTTATTACTAGTTTTATTGTGTTTAATTAGGCCTTAATTGCATTTTATTACTAGTTTTATTGTGTTTAATTAGGCCTTACTGTTTTTCGGCCATATATGGATGTAATTTGATCATTTGCAGATCATTCAATAAACAAGAACAATTCAGTCCAATTAGAAATTGTGTTTACATTTTCGCCCGATTATTTGCAAGCGTCGTCTTGAAAATAGTCCGATTAGCTCAATTGGTGTTGAGTGCTAATCTCGTATTAAGCTATTGGTGTAGTTTAATATTGCTTATTTTTCCTTGCTGATTTTCGTAAAAACCCAAACACACAAATACCAAAAATACTTAAAGGAATTCGACTAATAAGGGTGGTACCTAGTACCTTCGTTATTGGTTGTTTGCTTCCGTTACCACACTCTGATTTCGTATCAAGTGTTTCCCTCTTTTTCTCACTCTCAAGTGTTTTGCTCACTTTTTCTTTTTCTTTTTTCTCTTGAAGAAGTTTTTCTCTCATTTTCTTTTGATCCTCACACACTTCTTGTGGACTCAATGGCTTGAGCACAATCTTTTTGTCTTGGTGCATGAAAGAGATCTTGTTGGTGTAACCGTCATGATTGGCTCTTTTATCAAATTGCCATGGTCTCCCCAAAAGTAAGTGACTGGCCTCCATAGGAACAACATCACAAAGTACCTTATCATTGTATTTCCCAATGGAAACGTCCACTTCCACTTGCTGCCTCACTTGCACCTCCCCATCCTTACTAAGCCATTGAAGTTTGTATGGCCTAGGATGTGGTTTAGTAGCTAAATTTAGCTTTGACACTAATCTAGCACTAGCCTGATGAGGACATGTTCAAGAGCAAGGGCAAGGATCCACTTGAAGGACTTGGAGGACCTATGACAAGGGCTAGAGCAAGGAAAGCCAAGGAAGCTCTTCAACAAGTGTTGTCCATACTATTTGAATACAAGCCCAAGTTTCAAGGAGAAAAGTCCAAGGTTGTGAGTTGTATCATGGCCCAAATGGAGGAGGACTAAATGACACCACTTTGTCTCAATTTTAGAGTGTTTAGTTTGTCTAAATAATGGCCCAATCCTTGTAAAGTTGGCTGACCAAAAATATGTTTTTGGTTAATCAACTAAAAGGGCTTTAGTTAGGTTTAGTTCAAGTTGTAATAAGGGCCCAATTGGCAACCTAGGCATCAGCCTTTTGGGAGACCAAATGGTGGCTGACTTGTTGGCTGTTGGGGGTGACTTTTGGTTGCCACAATTTCAGTTACACTCAGCCATTAAGTTTTTTTAATTCCCTAGGTTAATGGCATTAAGTTATTTTAATTCTAGGTTAGTGGGTCATTACTAAAATCTGCTGTAAAGCTTCTATATAAGCTGAACCATTTTATCAATAAAGACAAGTTGAGTTTTATTCAGAAAATTAGAGTTTATCTCTTTTATCTTAGTGAGAGTGATTCTCCTAAATTCTTGAGTGATTCAAGAACACCCTGGCTGTATCAAAGGACTTTCACAACCTTTGTGTGTTGCCCTCGCTGGAAAGAGTGATTCTTTCCTTCCTTTCATCTTCACCCTTGTTCTTTCAAACCACAATTCCAGAAAATCCACCTCTGCCCAGAATTATCTCGTGGCCATAACTCCCATTTTACGCACTCAAATTAAGTGATTCTTGAGCCTAAATTGACATTCAAAACGAGACCTTTCACCTCGTTTTGGAATCACCTCATTTGGAGCCCTGTAGCTTCAGTTATTGCCATTTCTATATTTCTGTCCAGCCACCACTTAACCTACATTTTACCATCCCATTCATCCATTTTATGTCAAGAACCACCTTATTAAGACCCACGAAATTAACCACCTTATTTTCCATCCTTTCCTTAATCAATTTCCGCATTTTCCATCAAGGTTTAATCCTAGACGATCCTAAGTCAGCCCTTGTGCCATGTGGGTTCATATCATTTGGTAATCAGAGCTCCGGTTCTAGGATCAACACTTCCTTTGCTGGAAATATTGGGTAACATCCTTCTTTATTCTCTTTGCCATTTATATTACCTTCTTATTCATATATATTTTTTTAGGCTGAACCATTGCAAAAGTTAAGCCTTTTGATCTCTTTGTTATAAAAAAAAAAAAAAAAAGAAGCAGAATTTCGTATAAGCAAAAAAAAAAAAAAAAAAAAAAATTGGGCTGAATGGTTCATGCTTGAAGAACTTTTAAAAAAAAAAATCTCTTTAAGGTAATATATTGGTTGCATGAAGGATTGTTACTTGAATTCCTAAATTCTGAATTTTATTTCCTTCATTTGTGCCTAAAAACATTGTTAGCCTTTTTCTTGGTTAACCTTTTCCTTGTCTCTCTAGCCTTACCTAACACATATTGGTGAATTGTTCTTTGTTGTGGCCATAATCTCTTGAATTACCTAAGAACTCAAGGGGAATTAGAGTGGTAAAAGGCAAGAGTGTTTCATTAGAGAAAAGCCATAATTGTGTGATACACTTGAGTGGGTGAGGTATTCAAACAGCAACTATAATTGTCTTGTTACGTTTGATTTGTTTGTTTGAGATGTCAGGTACTAATCCTAATGATGGAGTGGGGCTTTCGCAATTCCAAATGCAAGCTTTGATGCAACATTTGGAGAGGTTAATGAAACAACAAGATGATGCGCTCCATGAGAGGTTGGGTCAAATGGAGAATAGAGATCATAATGAAGAAGAAAGGAGGAGAAGAGGGAATGATGGCGTTCCTAGACAAAACCGAATTGATGGTATTAAACTCAACATTCCTCCATTTAAAGGAAAGAATGATCCGGAGGCCTACTTGGAGTGGGAGATGAAAATAGAGCATGTTTTCTCATGCAACAACTATGAGGAGGACCAGAAGGTGAAGCTTGCCGCCACGGAGTTTTCCGACTATGCTCTTGTGTGGTGGAACAAGCTACAAAAGGAGAGAGCAAGAAATGAAGAGCCAATGGTTGATACATGGACGGAGATGAAAAAGATCATGAGGAAGCGGTATGTGCCGGCTAGTTACTCAAGGGACTTGAAATTCAAGCTCCAAAAACTAACCCAAGGCAACAAGGGGGTTGAGGAGTATTTCAAGGAAATGGATGTGCTCATGATTCAAGCAAATATTGAAGAAGATGAGGAGGTAACTATGGCTCGATTTCTTAATGGTTTGACTAATGATATCCGTGATATTGTTGAGCTGCAGGAGTTTGTTGAAATGGATGATTTGCTTCACAAAGCAATCCAAGTGGAGCAACAATTAAAAAGGAAGGGAGTGGCTGATGAGAATCATGAAACTGGACAAATACAGGCTAAAGGCCCAAGTGGAGAAGGACGAAGGCCTAAGTGGAGAAGGACAAAGCCCCCGAGTGGAGAAGGATGAAGGCCCAAGTGGAGAAAGATGAAGGCCCAGAGGCAGAGGCACTATCAAGACAATTAATGTTGCTGAAGGCCCAAACTAATTTGAAGGCCCAAGTTAAATATGTTTTTAGTTATAATTTTTATTTATTGTAGTTTTGGCCCAAACTGTTTAGAAGGCCCATGTCTATTTTTATCCTTTTGTTGAGCTACACTATAAGTATTGGTTTTTGTATTGAATAAAAAAAAACTTTTGGCATTTTGATAAAATTGGGTGAGAGTTTCTCTCTGAGTTCTTTGTTGAACCAATTATCAGACTTATCAAGGTAATCCTTGTGGCGTCTACCCAGACTTATCTTCCTTCACTGGAAGTGGCGTCTACCCAGACTTATCTTCCTTAACCGGAAGTGGCGTCTACCCAGACTTATCTTCCTTAACCGGAAGTGGCGTCTACCCAGACTTATCTTCCTTTACTGGAAGTGGCGTCTACCCAGACTTATCTTCCTTCACCGGAAGTGGCGTCATCCAAATATCCGTAGCCTGTATCAAGCGATCCGCTCCTACTCAAGTTCGCATCATCTGGTATCAGAGCTTCGGCTCTTAATACAGGTTCTATCTTATCCTATTATTTTTCTTTGTAATTTGTCTTGGTTCGTGTTTTGTCCTTGTTCTGTTATTTGTTTTTCTTGTTTGCGTCTTGTTGCGTTCTTGTTTGTGTCTTTGTTTCGTTCTTGTTCTTGTCACGTTTGTGTTCTTGTTGTTGTTCTTGTTTCTAGTGTCTTTCAGACTTTGTGTCGTAAAAAAAAAATGCTGTTTGAGTTCTGTTTCAAGTAAAAAAAAAGTTGCAGAAATTTTGAATAAAAAAAAAGAGAAGAAAAGAAGAAAGAGAAAAAAGAGAAAGTGGGTGTTTGATCTTTCAACACGAAATTGAGGCAGTTAGAGGCTTTTTTTTTGGCAGAAAATCGTGTACCAAATCCCCTTATCTAGATTCTCCTCTGAATTCTGAGCGTTTTGATATATAGTGGGCCTCAAACGGACAACCGTAGCAAAAGTTATGAGCATTTGAAGTTTACTTGTCATATCTTTTATCTTATCTGTTATCCTATCTGTTATCTTATTTGTTATCATATCTGTTATCCAAATTAAATCTAATTTGTTATCCAAATCTGATCTATTATCCAAATCAAATCAAATCAATTTTTTTATCCAAACCAGATTTGTTATCCAAATCTAATCTGTTATCCAAATCAAATCCAATCTGCTATCCAAATCAAGTCCAAGTTGTTATCCCAAATCAAATCTGTTACTCTGATAATTATATTGTCTTTCCTTTTATTTTATATTACCTTGTGTGTCTAATTCGATCCATCCAGGAACTTAAGAGGGAGTGAGTGGTAAAAGGCAAGAGTGAAAACATCACACAAAAGCCTATATTGAGAGCATCAAACACGAGTGAACTACCATTAAAGAGAGAAACACGTGAGTAGAGTGTGGTGAGGTCCTGAATTTTTTTTAATTTACTGCAAAATTCTTTGTTCCTTAATCATGGCAAGAGCTGGTGACAATGGTGGTGTATATCATCAACTGGATGAATCTCAACGCTTATTTCTGGACGCGTGGACTACACAAATGCAACGTTTGTTGACCAAATCTTCCTTGTTTACTCTTAAACCTCTATCCCCTAGAGAAGTGTGTGATGACCAAATCAGAATGAGAGAAAAGAGAGAACAAGAGAAAGAAAATAGTGAGGCTCCACAAAGGAATATGAAAAAGAAGAGTGATACACCCGAGGAAAAGAGTGATACACATGAGAGAAAATTTAATTATTTTGCAGAGGCGAGTGAAGTGAGGAAAGTGTTACCTGCTCATGAACCACTCAATCTACAGTATTGCAAAGACAGTAAAATTTCTACTGATAATTCTAATGAGTTTACTATTTCTATTTCTCCTAGTGTTCAACCATTATTGCAGGAATTTAAAAATGTCTTTCCTAAGGAGATTCCTCATGGACTACCACCTTCAAGAGGCATAGAACATCAAGTTGATCTCCTCCCCGGAGCTTCATTGCCTAACAGGCCAACTTACAAAAGCAATCCCCAAGACACTCAACGTAAGGATGCACATGCCAAAGTTGAGTATGTGAAAAGATTGTATGACCAAGTAAAGGTGCAAATTGCAAAGAAGAACGAAAGCTATGTCAAGCAAGCCCACAAGGAAAGGAAGGAAGTGGTACTTGAACACGGTGATGATCCTGAACATTTGAGGACAAATGTTTTCCAAGAAGGAGGGAATGATGAGAATCATGAAACTGGACAAATACAGGCTAAAGGCCCAAGTGGAGAAGGACGAAGGCCTAAGTGGAGAAGGATGAAGGCCCACAGGCAGAGACACTATCAAGACAATTAAGAAAGATGAAGGCCCAGAGGCAGAGGCACTATCAAGACAATTAATGTTGCTGAAGGCCCAAACTAATTTGAAGGCCCAAGTTAAATATGTTTTTAGTTATAATTTTTATTTATTGTAGTTTTGGCCCAAACTGTTTAGAAGGCCCATGTCTATTTTTATCCTTTTGTTGAGCTACACTATAAGTATTGGTTTTTGTATTGAATAAAAAAAAACTTTTGGCATTTTGATAAAATTGGGTGAGAGTTTCTCTCTGAGTTCTTTGTTGAACCAATTATCAGACTTATCAAGGTAATCCTTGTGGCGTCTACCCAGACTTATCTTTCTTCACTGGAAGTGGCGTCTACCCAGACTTATCTTCCTTCACCGGAAGTGGCGTCTACCCAGACTTATCTTCCTTCACCGGAAGTGGCGTCTACCCTGACTTATCTTCCTTCACCGGAAGTGGCGTCATCCAAAAACTCTACAGCCTGTATCAAGCGATCCGCTCCTACTCAGGTTCACATCAGTGGCTAAGAGGAGTTTTACCAACTTTGGTTCTTCTAGTTGGAAAGACAAAGGTAAGAAAGATGGGGCTGCTACTTCTAGTAGTTCCACACCTATCCCATCAAAAACTCGCTCAAAGTCCCAAGAGGAACCCTCTAAAAGGAGTAGAGATGTGAAGTGTTTCAAGTGCCAAGGCCTAGGACACTATGCTTATGAGTGCCCTAACAAAAGGTCCATGGTTCTTAGAGATGGAGAATATATAAGTGAATCTGATGTTGAAGAGGAAGAGGAGAGTGAGTACGTAGAGGAAGAGGAGACTCCGGAGGGAGATTTGTTGATGATTAGGCGGTTACTTGGTGGTCAATTGAAGCATGAGGAGGAGAGCCAAAGAGAAAACATCTTTCACACTAGATGTTTAATCAATGGCAAGGTGTGCATGGTGATCATTGATGGAGGTAGTTGCACCAATGTGGCTAGTGCTAGATTAGTGTCAAAGCTAAATTTAGCTACTGAACCCACATGGCACAAGGGCTGACTTAGGATCGTCTAGGATTAAACCTTGATGGAAAATGCGGAAATTGATTAAGGAAAGGATGGAAAATAAGGTGGTTAATTTCGTGGGTCTTAATAAGGTGGTTCTTGACATAAAATGGATGAATGGGATGGTAAAATGTAGGTTAAGTGGTGGCTGGACAGAAATATAGAAATGGCAATAACTGAAGCTACAGGGCTCCAAATGAGGTGATTCCAAAACGAGGTGAAAGGCCTCGTTTTGAAAGTCAATTTAGGCTCAAGAATCACTTAATTTGAGTGCGTAAAATGGGAGTTATGGCCACGAGATAATTCTGGGCAGAGGTGGATTTTCTGGAATTGTGGTTTGAAAGAACAAGGGTGAAGATGAAAGGAAGGAAAGAATCACTCTTTCCAGCGAGGGCAACACACAAAGGTTGTGAAAGTCCTTTGATACAGCCAGGGTGTTCTTGAATCACTCAAGAATTTAGGAGAATCACTCTAACTAAGATAAAAGAGATAAACTCTAATTTTCTGAATAAAACTCAACTTGTCTTTATTGATAAAATGGTTCAGCTTATATAGAAGCTTTACAGCAGATTTTAGTAATGACCCACTAACCTAGAATTAAAATAACTTAATGCCATTAACCTAGGGAATTAAAAAAACTTAATGGCTGAGTGTAACTGAAATTGTGGCAACCAAAAGTCACCCCCAACAGCCAACAAGTCAGCCACCATTTGGTCTCCCAAAAGGCTGATGCCTAGGTG
>NC_038254.2:32441960-32446782 GCF_000004515.6 Glycine max
CAGGTCTTAGCGTTCCCACTGATTTGCTTCACAAAGCAATCCAAGTGGAGCAACAATTAAAAAGGAAGGGAGTGGCTAAGAGGAGTTTTACCAACTTTGATTCTTCTGGTTGGAAAGACAAAGGTAAGAAAGATGGGGCTGCTACTTCTAGTAGTTCCACACCTATCCCATCAAAAACTCGCTCAAAGTCCCAAGAGGAACCCTCTAAAAGGAGTAGAGATGTGAAGTGTTTCAAGTGCCAAGGCCTAGGACACTATGCTTATGAGTGCCCTAACAAAAGGTCCATGGTTCTTAGAGATGGAGAATATATAAGTGAATCTGATGTTGAAGAGGAAGAGGAGGGTGAGTACGTAGAGGAAGAGGAGACTCCGGAGGGAGATTTGTTGATGATTAGGCGGTTACTTGGTGGTCAATTGAAGCATGAGGAGGAGAGCCAAAGAGAAAACATCTTTCACACTAGATGTTTAATCAATGGCAAGGTGTGCATGGTGATCATTGATGGAGGTAGTTGCACCAATGTGGCTAGTGCTAGATTAGTGTCAAAGCTAAATTTAGCTACTAAACCACATCCTAGGCCATACAAACTTCAATGGCTTAGTAAGGATGGGGAGGTGCAAGTGAGGCAGCAAGTTGAAGTGGACGTTTCCATTGGGAAATACAATGATAAGGTACTTTGTGATGTTGTTCCTATGGAGGCCAGTCACTTACTGTTGGGGAGACCATGGCAATTTGATAAAAGAGCCAATCATGACGGTTACACCAACAAGATCTCTTTCATGCACCAAGACAAAAAGATTGTGCTCAAGCCATTGAGTCCACAAGAAGTGTGTGAGGATCAAAAGAAAATGAGAGAAAAACTTCTTCAAGAGAAAAGAGAAAAAGAAAAGGTGAGCAAAACACTTGAGAGTGAGAAAAAGAGGGAAACACTTGAGAGGAAAAAGAGTGAACAAAAGAAGAGTGAAACACTTGAAGTGAGGGAGAGCTATTTAGCCACAAAAAGTGAGGTCAAGAGGTTGTTTCGTGCTAAACAGTCACTCTATATCTTGTTTTGCAAAAATCAGATTTTGACCACTAACACTTTTGATGATTTTGAAGTGCCTTCTAGTGTTAAGACTCTTTTGCAGGATTTTCATGACATGTTTCCACCAAATGTGCCAAGTGGACTACCACCTTTGAGGGGAATTGAGCATCAAATTGATCTCATTCCGGGAGCTTCTTTGCCCAATAGGCCAGCCTATAGAAGTAATTCACAAGAAACCAAAGAGATTCAAAGACAAGTGGATGAACTCATTAGCAAAGGTTGGGTAAGAGATAGTATGAGTCCTTGTGCTGTCCCAGTGATTTTGGTCCCTAAAAAGGATGGGACATGGCGCATGTGTTCTGATTGTAGAGCCCTTAATAACATCACCATTAAATATAGGCATCCTATACCTAGGCTTGATGATTTGCATTTTTGGAGGACTTTGTGGAGCAAGTTGGGCACTAAATTGTTATTTTCAACCACTTGTCACCCACAAACCGATGGGAAAACGGAAGTTGTTAATAGGACTTTGGGAACTTTGCTTAGGACAGTTTTGAGGAAGAACTTAAAAACTTGGGAAGCTTGTTTACCCCATGTTGAATTTGCTTACAATAGAGCTGTTCATAGCACCACTAATTGTTCTCCTTTTGAAGTTGTTTATGGTTTTAATCCACTAACTCCTCTTGATCTTTTGCCTATGCCTAATGTTTCTGTTTTTAAGCATAAAGAAGGTCAAGCAAAGGCGGACTATGTGAAGAAGCTTCATTATAGAGTCAAAGATCAAATTGAGAGGAAAAATAAAAGCTATGCTAAACAAGCCAACAAAGGGAGAAAGAAGGTTGTCTTCGAACTGGGAGATTGGGTTTGGGTGCACATGAGAAAAGAAAGGTTTCCGGAACAAAGGAAATCAAAGCTTCAACCAAGGGGAGATGGACCATTTCAAGTGCTTGAAAGAATCAATGACAATGCTTACAAAGTTGAGCTGCCCGGTGAGTATAATGTTAGTTCCACCTTCAATGTCTCTGATTTATCTCTTTTTGATGCAGAAGGAGAATCCGATTTGAGGACAAATCCTTCTCAAGAGGGAGAGAATGATGAGGACATGACCAAGAGCAAGGGCAAGGATCCACTTGAAGGACTTGGAGGACCTATGACAAGGGCTAGAGCAAGGAAAGCCAAGGAAGCTCTTCAACAAGTGCTGTCCATACTGTTTGAATACAAGCCCAAGTTTCAAGGAGAAAAGTCCAAGGTTGTGAGTTGTATCATGGCCCAAATGGAGGAGGACTAAATGACACCACTTTGTTTCAATTTTAGAGTGTTTAGTTTGTCTAAATAATGGCCCAATCCTTGTAAAGTTGGCTGACCAAAAATATGTTTTGGGTTAATAAACTAAAAGGGCTTTAGTTAGGTTTAGTTCAAGTTGTAATAAGGGCCCAATTGGCAACCTAGGCATCAGCCTTTTGGGAGACCAAATGGTGGCTGACTTGTTGGCTGTTGGGGGTGACTTTTCGTTGCCACAATTTTAGTTACACTCAGCCATTAAGTTTTTTTTTTTTAATTCCCTAGGTTAATGGCAATAAGTTATTTTAATTCTAGGTTAGTGGGTCATTACTAAAATCTGCTGTAAAGCTTCTATATAAGCTGAACCATTTTATCAATAAACACAAGTTGAGTTTTATTCAGAAAATTAGAGTTTATCTCTTTTATCTTAGTGAGTGATTCTCCTAAATTCTTGAGTGATTCAAGAACACCCTGGCTGTATCAAAGGACTTTCACAACCTTTGTGTGTTGCCCTCGCTGGAAAGAGTGATTCTTTCCTTCCTATCATCTCCACCCTTGTTCTTTCAAACCACAATTCCAGAAAATCCACCTCTGCCCAAAATTATCTCGTGCCATCACTCCCATTTTACACACTCAAATTAAGTGATTCTTGAGCCTAAATTGAATTTCAAAACGAGACCTTTCACCTCGTTTTGGAATCAACTCATTTGGAGCCCTGTAGCTTCCGTTATTGCCATTTCTATATTTCTGTCCAGCCACCACTTAACCTACGTTTTACCATCCCATTCATCCATTTTATGCCAGAAACCACCTTATTAAGACCCACGAAATTAACCACCTTATTTTCCATCCTTTCCTTAATCAATTTCCGCATTTTCCATCAAGGTTTAATCCTAGACGATCCTAAGTCAGCCCTTGTGCCATGAGGGTTCATATCAGCAAAAAAATATTTGCTAACCGATTTCATGCATATTTCATTCAGGGATTGAATAGAAAACTCAATAGCTGACAACGGTCGTGAAATAGGCCCGACTGATATTTTTCAACCGACATTGCGCAATTTTTTTTAAAAAACGCTCGCTGGCAGACAATGTTTTTTTACGGCCGAGGAAGTTTTTCTTGTTTTGGTGTTGCATAAAAAATTTACAATGTAGGTCAGCTAGGTTATTTTGTGCGAGCTCAACCGACGTTTGGTTACGGCCAAAACTGGCATGTTCCCAATTATTCGGCCAGGAAAACATTAGCCCTACTCGGCAAAAAAATATTATTCATCGATATTGATAAAAAAAAATGACAGTCGACGTCGGCCAGGAAAGATGAACGATCGGGGTCTAAAAAAGATGCATCATCGGACGAAGCTGATCGAACATTTCCTAACCGACATCATGCAAATTTCGTTCACGGAATGAATTGAGAACTCAATAGCCGACATCGGTCGTGAAATAGCCCCGACTGATATTTTTCAGCCGACATTGCGCAATTTTTTTTTTAAAAACGCTTGCTGGCAGATAATGTTTTTTATACGGCAGTGGAAGTTTTCGTGTTTTGGTGTTGCATAAAAAATGTACAATGTAGGTCGGCTAGGTTTTTTTGTGCGAGCTCAACCGACATTTTGTTTCTGCCGAAACTGGCATGTTCCCATTTATTCGGCCAGGAAAACATTAGCCCACCTCGGCAAAAATATATTTGCTATCTGACTTCATGCATATTTCATTCAGGGAATGAATTGAAAACTCAATAGCCGACATCGGTCGTGAAATAGCCGCGACTGATATTTTTTCCGCCAACATTGCACAATTTTTTTTTTTAAAAACGCTCGCTGACAGATAATGTTTTTTATACGGCAGTGGAAGTTTTCGTGTTTTGGTGTTGTATAAAAAATGTACAATGTAGGTCGGCTAGGTTTTTTTGTGCGAGCTCAACCGACATTTTGTTTCGGCCGAAACTGGCATGTTCCCATTTATTCGGCCAGGAAAACATTAGCCCACCTCGGCAAAAAAATATTTGCTATCCGACTTCATGCATATTTCTTTCAGGGAATGAATTGAAAACTCAATAGCCGACATCGGTCATGAAATAGCCCCGACTGATATTTTTCAACCGACATTGCACAATTTTTTTTTAAGAACGCTCGCTGGCAGATAATGTTTTTTATACGGCAGTGGAAGTTTTCGTGTTTTGGTGTTGCATAAAAAATGTACAATGTAGGTCGGCTAGGTTTTTTTGTGCGAGCTCAACCGACCTTTTGTTTCGGCCGAAACTGGTATGTTCCCATTTATTCGGCCAGGAAAACAGTAGCCCACCTTGGCAAAAACATATTTGCTAACCGACTTTATGCATATTTCATTCAGGGATTGAATAGAAAACTCAATAGCTGACAACGGTCGTGAAATAGGCCCGACTGATATTTTTCAGCCGACATTGCGCAATTTTTTTTTAAAACGCTCGCTGGTTTGCAATCTAGTGCGGGCCCGAAAGAACCGCTGACTGCCGTCTTCTCCTCTTTTTTTCCCTTTTTTT
>NC_038254.2:32448578-32458325 GCF_000004515.6 Glycine max
GATGTTTCTATGCTCTTGAAGTGGCAGTCCATGACGAATCTCCTTGGGAAAGACATCTTTAAATTCCTGCAATAAGGGTTGAACACTAGGAGAAACATAAATAGTTAACTGATTAGAATTATCACTCTCTCTCTCTTGTGTATCACTCTTTTCCTCGGGTGTATCACTCTTCTTTTTCATATTCCTTTGTGGTGCCTCACTATTTTCTTTCTCTTGTTCTCTCTTTTCTCTCATTCTGATTTGGTCATCACACACTTCTCTAGGGGATAGAGGCTTAAGAGTAAATGAGGAAGATTTGGCTATTCGTCTGTAGGGCTCTTCTTTGTTAGGTTCAACAAACGTTGCATTTGTGTAGTCCATGCGTCCAGAAATAAGCGCTGAGATTCGTCCAGTTGATGATATACACCACCATTGTCACCAGCTCTTGCCATGATTAAGGAACAAAGAATTTTGCAGTAAATTAAAAAAAATTCAGGACCTCACCACACTCTACTCACGTGTTTCTCTCTTTGATGGTAGTTCACTCGTGTTTGATGCTCTCAAATATAGGCTTTTGTGTGATGTTTTCACTCTTGCCTTTTACCACTCACTCCCTCTTAAGTTCCTGGATGAATCAAATTAGACACACAAGGTATATAACAGGAAAGACAATTTAATTATCACAAACTGTGTAGTAGATTTAATTTGGATAACAAATCAGATTTGATTTTGGTTAACAGATTAGACTTGATTTGGATTTAGATTTGATTTGGATAACAAATTAGACTTGATTTGATTTGGATAACAAATTTTGATTTGATTTGATTTGGATAACAGATCAGATTTGGATAACAAATTAGATTTAATTTGGATAACAGATATGATAACAAATAAGATAATAGATAGGATAGCAGATAAGATAACAGATATGACAAGTAAACTTCAAATGCTCATAACTTTTACTACGGTTGTCCATTTGAGGCCCACTATATATCAAAACGCTCAGAATTCAGAGGAGAATCTAGATAAGGGGATTTGGTACACGATTTTCTGCCAAAAAAAAGCCTCTAACTTCCTCAATTTCGTGTTCAAAGATCAAACACCCCACTTTCTTTTCTTTTCTTTTCTTTTTTTTTTGTTTTCTTTTCTTTTTTTTTAAAATTTCTGCAACTTTTTTTTTTTAACTTGAAATAAAACTCAAATATATATATATTTTTTACACAAAGTCTGAAAGACACAACAAACAAGAACAAGAACAAGAACGAAACAAAGACACAAACAACAACGCAACAAGACGCAAACAAGAAAACAAATAACAGAACAAGGACAAAACACGAACCTGGACAAATTACAAAGGAAAATAATAGGATAGGATAGAACCTTTATCAAGAGCCGAAGCTCTGATACCAGATGATGTGAACCTGAGTAGGAGCGGATTGTTTGATACAAGTTACAGAGATTTGGATGACGCCACTTCCAGTGAAGGAAGATAAGTCAGGGTAGACGCCACTTCCAATGAAGGAAGATAAGTCTGGGTAGACGCCACTTCCGGTGAAGGAAGATAAGTCAGGGTAGACGCCACTTCCAATGAAGGAAGATAAGTCCGGGTAGACGCCACAAGGATTACCTTGATAAGTCTGATAATTGGTTCAACAAGGAACCCAGAGAGAAACTCTCACCAAATTTTATCAAAATGCAAAAGTTTTTTTATTCAAAACAAAAACCAATACTTATAGTGTATCTGAACAAAAAGATAAAAATAGACATGGGCCTTCTAAACAGTTTGGGCCAAAATTACAATAAAAATAAATTATAACTAAAAACTTATTTAACTTGGGCCTTCAAATTAGTTTGGGCCTTCAGCAACAATTAATAGTCTTGATAGTGTCTCTACCTCTGGGCCTTCATCCTTCTCCACTCGGGGGCTTTGTCCTTCTCCACTTGGGCCTTCGTCCTTCTCCACTTGGGCCTTTAGCCTGTATTTGGTCAGTTTCATGATTCTCATCATTCCCTCCTTCTTGGAAAACATTTGTCCTCAAATGTCCAGGATCATCATCGGGTTCAAGTACCACTTCCTTCCTTTTCTTGTTGGCTTGCTTGGCATAGCTTTCATTCTTCTTTGCAATTTGCACCTTCAGTTGGTCATACAATGTTTTCACATACTCAACTTTGGCATGTGCATCCTTACGTTGAGTCTCTTGGTGATTGCCTTTGTAAGTTGGCCTGTTAGGAAATGAAGCTCCGGGGAGGAGATCAACTTGATGTTCTATGCCTCTTGAAGGTGGTAGTCCATGAGGAATCTCCTTAGGAAACACATTTTTAAATTCCTGCAATAATGGTTGAACACTAGGAGAAATAGAAATAGTAAACTCATTAGAATTATCAGTAGAAATTTTACTGTCTTTGCAATACTGTAGATTGAGTGGTTCATGAGCAGGTAACACTTTCCTCACTTCACTCGCCTCTGCAAAATAATTAAATTTTCTCTCATGTGTATCACTCTTTTCCTCGGGTGTATCACTCTTCTTTTTCATATTCATTTGTGGTGCCTCACTATTTTCTTTCTCTTGTTCTCTCTTTTCTCCCATTCTGATTTGGTCATCACACACTTCTCTAGGAGATAGAGGTTTAAGAGTAAATGAGGAAGATTTGGCTATTCGTCTGTAGGGCTCTTCTTTGTTACGGTTCAACAAACGTTGCATTTGTGTAGTCCACGCGTCCAGAAATAAGCGCTGAGATTCGTCCAGTTGATGATATACACCACCATTGTCACCAGCTCTTGCCATGATTAAGGAACAAAAAATTTTGCAGTAAATTAAAAAAAATGCAGGACCTCACCACACTCTACTCACGTGTTTCTCTCTTTAATGGTAGTTCACTCGTGTTTGATGCTCTCAATATAGGCTTGTGTGATGTTTTCACTCTTGCCTTTTACCACTCACTCCCTCTTAAGTTCCTGGATGGATCGAATTAGACACACAAGGTAATATAAAATAAAAGGAAAGACAATATAATTATCAGAGTAACATATTTGATTTGGGATAACAACTTGGACTTGATTTGGATAGCAGATTGGATTTGATTTGGATAACAGATTAGATTTGGATAACAAATCTGATTTGGATAAAAAATTTGATTTGATTTGATTTAGATAATAGATCAGATTTGGATAACAAATTAGATTTAATTTGGATAACAGATATGATAACAAATAAGATAACAGATAGGATAACAGATAAGATAACAGATATGACAAGTAAACTTCAAATGCTCATAACTTTTGCTACGGTTGTCCGTTTGAGGCCCACTATATATCAAAACGCTCAGAATTCAGAGGAGAATCTAGATAAGGGGATTTGGTACACGATTTTCTACCAAAAGAAAAAGCCTCTAACTGCCTCAATTTCGTGTTCAAAGATCAAACACCCACTTTCTCTTTTTTCTCTTTCTTCTTTTCTTCTATTTTTTTTTCAAAATTTCTGCAACTCTTTTTTTTTACTTGAAACAGAACCCAAACAATTTTTTTTTATGACACAAAAAAGTCTGAAAGACACTAGAAACAAGAACATCAACAAGAACACAAACGTGACAAGAACAAGAACGAAACAAATACACAAACAACAACGCAACAAGACGCAAACAAGAAAACAAATAACAGAACAAGGACAAAACACGAACCTGGACAAATTACAAAGAAAAATAATAGGATAAGATAGAACCTGTATCAAGAGCCAAAGCTCTGATACCAGATGATGTGAACCTGAGTAGGAGCGGATCGTTTGATACAGGCTACGGAGGTTTTGGATGACGCCACTTCCAGTGAAGGAAGATAAGTCAGGGTAGACGCCACTTCTGGTGAAGGAAGATAAGTTTGGGTAGACGCCACAAGGCCCATGTGGAGAAGGACGAAGACCCAAGTGGAGAAGGACAAAGCCCCCGAGTGGAGAAGGATGAAGGCCCAAGTGGAGAAGGATGAAGGCCCAGAGGCAGAGACACTAGCAAGACTATTAATTGTTGCTGAAGGCCCAAACTAATTTGAAAAGCCCCCGAGTGGAGAAGGATGAAGGCCCAGAGGCAGAGATACTATCAAGACTATTAATTGTTGCTGAAGGCCCAAACTAATTTGAAGGCCCAAGTTAAATAAGTTTTTAGTTATAATTTATTTTTATTGTAATTTTGGCCCAAACTGTTTAGAAGGCCCATGTCTATTTTTATCTTTTTGTTCAGATACACTATAAGTATTGGTTTTTGTTTTGAATAAAAAAACTTTTGCATTTTGATAAAATTTGGTGAGAGTTTCTCTCCGGGTTCCTTGTTGAACCAATTATCAGACTTATCAAGGTAATCCTTGTGGCGTCTACCCGGACTTATCTTCCTTCACTGGAAGTGGCGTCTACCCAGACTTATCTCCCTTAACCGGAAGTGGCGTCTACCCTGACTTATCTTCCTTCACCGGAAGTGGCGTCATCCAAAACCTCCGTAGCCTGTATCAAGCGATCCGCCCCGTAAGGCTCACATCACGACTTCATGCATATTTCATTCAGGGAATGAATTGAAAACTCAATAGCCGACATCGGTCGTGAAAATAGCCCGACTGATATTTTTCAGCCGACATTGCGCAATTTTTTTTTAAAAACGCTAGCTGGCAGATAATGTTTTTTATACGGCAGTGGAAGTTTTCGTGTTTTGGTGTTGCATAAAAAATGTACAATGTAGGTCGGCTAGGTTTTTTTGTGTGAGCTCAACCGACGTTTTGTTTCAGCCGAAACTGGCATGTTCCCATTTATTCGGCCAGGAAAACATTAGCCCACCTCGGCAAAAAAATATTTGCTATCCGACTTCATGCATATTTCATTCAGGGAATGAATTGAAAACTCAATAGCCGACATCGGTCGTGAAATAGCCCCGACTGATATTTTTCAGCCGACATTGCGCAATTTTTTTTTAAAAACGCTCGCTGGCAGATAATGTTTTTTATACGGAAGTGGAAGTTTTCATGTTTTGGTGTTGCATAAAAAATGTACAATGTAGGTCGGCTAGGTTTTTTTGTGCGAGCTCAACCGACGTTTTGTTTCGCCCGAAACTGGTATGTTCCCATTTATTCGGTTAGGAAAACATTAGCCCTACTCGGCAAAAAAATATTTGCTAACCGACTTCATGCATATTTCATTCAGGGATTGAATAGAGAACTCAATAGCTGACATCGGTCGTGAAATAGGCGCGACTGATATTTTTCAGCCGACATTGCGTAATTTTTTTTTAAAAACGCTCGCTGGCAGATAATGTTTTTTATACGGCAGTGGAAGTTTTCGTGATTTGGTGTTGCATAAAAAATGTATAATGTAGTTCGGCTAGGTTTTTTTGTGCGAGCTCAATCGACGTTTTGTTTCGGCCGAAACTGGTATGTTCCGATTTATTCGGCCAGGAAAACATTAGCCCACCTCGGCAAAAAAATATTTGCTAACCGACTTCATACATATTTCATTCAGGGATTGAATAGAAAACTCAATAGCTGACAACGGTCGTGAAATAGGCCCGACTGATATTTTTCAGCCGACATTGCGCAATTTTTTTTTAAAAACGCTCGCTGCCAGACAATGTTTTTTTATGCCCGAGGAAGTTTTCTTGTTTTGGTGATGCATAAAAAATTTACAATGTAGGTCGGCTAGGTTTTTTTGTGCGAGCTCAATCAACCTTTTGTTTCGGCCGAAACTGGTATGTTCCCATTTATTCGGCCAGGAAAACATTAGCCCACTTCGGCAAAAACATATTTGCTAACCGACTTCATGCATATTTCATTCAGGGATTGAATAGAAAACTCAATAGCTGACAACAGTCGTGAAATAGGTCCGACTGATATTTTTCAGCCGACATTGCGCAATTTTTTTTTAAAAACGCTCCCTGGCAGACAATGTTTTTTTACGGCCGAGGAAGTTTTCTTGTTTTGGTGTTGCATAAAAAATTTACAATGTAGGTCGGCTAGGTTTTTTTGTGCGAGCTCAACCGACGTTTGGTTACGGCCGAAACTGGCATGTTCCCAATTATTCGGCCAGGAAAACATTAGCCCTACTCGGCAAAAAAATATTATTCACCGATATTGATAAGAAAAATGACAGTCGACGTCGGCCAGGAAAGATGAACGATCGGGGTCTAAAAAAGATGCATCATCGGACGAAGCTGATCGAACATTTCCTAACCGACATCATGCAAATTTCATTCACGGAATGAATTGAAAACTCAATAGCCGACATCGGTCGTGAAATAGCCGCGACTGATATTTTTCAGCCGACATTGCTGATATGAACCCTCATGGCACAATGCTGACCTAGGATCGTCTAGGATTAAACCTTGATGGAAAATGCAGAAATTGATTAAGGAAAGGATGGAAAATAAGGTGGTTAATTTCGTGGGTCTTAATAAGGTGGTTCTTGGCATAAAATTGATGAATGGGATGGTAAAATGTTGGTTAAGTGGTGGCTGGACAGAAATATAGAAATGGCAATAACTGAAGCTACAGGGCTCCAAATCAGGTGATTCCAAAACGAGGTGAAAGCTCTCGTTTTGAAAGTCAATTTAGGCTCAAGAATCACTTAATTTGAGTGCGTAAAATGGGAGTTGTGGCCACGAGATAATTCTGGGCAGAGGTGAATTTTCTGGAATTGTGGTTTGAAAGAACAAGGGTGAAGATGAAAGGAAGGAAAGAATCACTCTTTCCAGCGAGGGCAACACACAAAGGTTGTGAATGTCCTTTGATACAGCCAGGGTGTTCTTGAATCACTCAAGAATTTAGGAGAATCACTCTCACTAAGATAAAAGAGATAAACTCTAATTTTCTAAATAAAACTCAACTTGTGTTTATTGATAAAATGGTTCAGCTTATATAGAAGCTTTACAGCAGATTTTAGTAATGACCCACTAACTTAGAATTAAAATAACTTAATGCCATTAATCTAGGGAATTAAAAAAACTTAATGGCTGAGTGTAACTGAAATTGTGGCAACCAAAAGTCACCCCCAACAGCCAACAAGTCAGCCACCATTTGGTCTCCCAAAAGGCTGATGCCTAGGTTGCCAATTGGGCCCTTATTACAACTTGAACTAAACCTACTAAAGCCCTTTTAGTTGATTAACCCAAAACATATTTTTGGTCAGCCAACTTTACAAGGATTGGGCCATTATTTAGACAAACTAAACACTCTAAAATTGAGACAAAGTGGTGCCATTTAGTCCTCATCCATTTGGGCCATGATACAACTCACAACCTTGGACTTTTCTCCTTGAAACTTGGGCTTGTATTCAAATAGTATGGACAGCACTTGTTGAAGAGCTTCCTTGGCTTTCCTTGCTCTAGCCCTTGTCATAGGCCCTCCAAGTCCTTCAAGTGGATCCTTGCCCTTGCTCTTGGTCATGTCCTCATCATTCTCTCCCTCTTGAGAAGGATTTGTCCTCAAATAGGATTCTCCATCTGCATCAAAAAGAGATAAATCAGAGACATTGAAGGTGAAACTAACATTATACTCACCGGCCAGCTCAACTTTGTAAGCATTGTCATTGATTCTTTCAAGCACTTGAAATGGTCCATCTCCCCTTGGTTGAAGTTTTGATTTCCTTTGTTCCGGAAACCTTTCTTTTCTCATGTGCACCCAAACCCAATCTCCGGGTTCAAAGACAACCTTCTTTCTCCCTTTGTTGGCTTGTTTAGCATAGCTTTTATTTTTCCTCTCAATTTGATCTTTGACTCTCTCATGAAGCTTCTTCACATAGTCCGCCTTTGCTTGACCTTCTTTATGCTTAAAAACAGAAACATTAGGCATAGGCAAAAGATCAAGAGGAGTTAGTGGGTTAAAACCATAAACAACTTCAAAATCATCAAAAGTGTTAGTGGTCAAAATCTGATTTTTGCAAAACAAGATATATAGTGACTGTTTAGCACGATACAACTTCTGATTTTTTAAAAACGCTCGCTGGCACACAATGTTTTTTTACGCCCGAGGAAGTTTTCTTGTTTTGGTGTTGCATAAAAAATTTACAATGTAGGTCGGCTAGGTTTTTTTGTGCGAGCTCAACCGACGTTTGGTTACGGCCGAAACTGGCATGTTCCCAATTATTCGGCAAGGAAAACATTAGCCCTACTCGGCAAAAAAATATTATTCGCCGATATTGATAAAAAAAACTGACAGTCGATGTCGGCCAGGAAAGATGAACGATCGGGGTCTAAAAAAGATGCATCATCGGACGAAGCTGATCGAACATTTCCTAACCGACATCATGCAAATTTCGTTCATGGAATGAATTGAAAACTCAATAGCCGACATCGGTTGTGAAATAGCCGCGACTGATATTTTTCAGCCGACATTGCACAATTTTTATTTGAAAACGCTCGCTGACAGATAATGTTTTTTTTACGGCAGTGGAAGTTATCATGTTTTAGTGTTGCATAAAAAATGTACAATGTAGGTCGGCTAGATTTTTTTGTGCGAGCTCAACCCACATTTTGTTTCGGCCGAAACTGGCATGTTCCCATTTATTCGGCTAGGAAAACATTAGCCCACCTCGGCAAAAAAATATTTGCTATCCGACTTCATGCATATTTCATTCAGGGAATGAATTGAAAACTCAATAGCCGACATCGGTCGTGAAATAGCCCGACTGATACTTTTCAGCCGACATTGCGCAATTTTTTTTTTAAAAACGCTCGCTGGCTGATAATGTTTTTTATACGGCAGTGGAAGTTTTCGTGTTTTGGTGTTGCATAAAAAATGTACAATGTAGGTCGGCTAGGTTTTTTTGTGCGAGCTCAACCGACGTTTTGTTTCGGCCGAAACTGGTATGTTCCCATTTATTCGGCCAGGAAAACATTAGCCCACCTCGGCAAAAACATATTTGCTAACCGACTTCATGCATATTTCATTCAGGGATTGAATAAAAAACTCAATAGCTGACAACAGTCGTGAAATAGGCCCGACTGATATTTTTCAGCCGACATTGCGCAATTTGTTTTTAAAAAGTCTCCCTGGCAGACAATGTTTTTTTACGGCCGAGGAAGTTTTCTTGTTTTGGTGTTGCATAAAAAATTTACAATGTAGGTCGGCTAGGTTTTTTTGTGCGAGCTCAACCGACGTTTGGTTACGGCCGAAACTGGCATGTTCCCAATTATTCGGCCAGGAAAACATTAGCCCTACTCGGCAATAAAATATTATTCACCGATATTGATAAAAAAAAAGGACAGTCGACGTCGGCCAGGAAAGATGAACGATCGGGGTCTAAAAAAGATGCATCATCGGACGAAGCTGATCGAACATTTCCTAACCGACATCATGCAAATTTCGTTCACGGAATGAATTGAAAACTCAATAGCCGACATCGGTCGTTAAATAGCCGCGACTGATATTTTTCAGCCGACATTGCACAATTTTTATTTGAAAACGCTCGCTGACAGATAATGTTTTTTTTTACGGCAGTGGAAGTTATCATGTTTTGGTGTTGCATAAAAAATGTACAATCTAGGTCGGCTAGGTTTTTTTGTGCGAACTCAACCGACATTTTGTTTCGGCCGAAACTGGCATGTTCCCATTTATTCGGCCAGGAAAACATTAGCCCACCTCGGCAAAAAAATATTTGCTATCCGACTTCATGCATATTTCATTCAGGGAAAGAATTGAAAACTCAATAGCCGACATCGTTCGTGAAATAGCCCCGACTGATATTTTTCAGCCGACATTGTGCAATTTTTTTTGCACGAGCAACAGGTGTCGGACAATGTTTTTTA
>NC_038254.2:32458427-32459243 GCF_000004515.6 Glycine max
GAAACTTGATGTGAACTGAGTAGGAGCGGATCGTTTGATACAGGCTACGGAGGTTTCGGATGACGCCACTTCCAGTGAAGGAAGATAAGTCAGGGTAGACGCCACAAGGATTACCTTGATAAGTCTGATAATTGGTTCAACAGGGAACCCAGAGAGAAACTCTCACCAAATTTTATGAAAATGCCAAAAGTCTTTTTTTATATAAAACAAAAACCAATACTTATAGTGTAGCTGAACAAAAAGATAAAAATAGACATGGGCCTTCTAAACAGTTTGGGCCAAAATTGCAATAAAAATAAATTATAACTAAAAACTTATTTAACTTGGGCCTTCAAATTAATCTGGGCCTTCAGCAACAATTAATAGTCTTGATAGTGTCTCTGCCTCTGGGCTTTCATCCTTCTCCACTTGGGCCTTCATCCTTCTCCACTCGGGGACTTTATCCTTCTCCACTTGGGCCTTTAGCCTGTATTTGGCCAATTTCAGGATTCTCATCATTCCCTCCTTCTTGGAAAACATTTGTCCTCAAATGTCCAGGATCATCACAGGGTTCAACTACCACTTCCTTCCTTTTCTTGTTGGCTTGCTTGGCATAGCTTTCATTCTTCTTTGCAATTTGCACCTTCACTTGGTCATACAATCTTTTCTCATACTCAACTTTGACCTGTGCATCCTTATGTTGAGTCTCTTGGGGCTTGCTGTTGTAAGTTGGCTTGTTAGGCAATGAAGCTTCTAGAAGAGATCACTGATGTCTATGCTTCTGAAGTGCAGTCATGAGATCTCTGGGAAAGACATCTTTAAATCTGCATAAGGTGA
>NC_038254.2:32461884-32462627 GCF_000004515.6 Glycine max
GATGAGCTCGCTCAAAAAATGATAAAATTTGGTGAGAGTTTCTCTCCGGGTTCCTTGTTGAACCAATTATCAGACTTATTGATATGAACCCTCATGGCACAAGGGCTGACTTAGGATCGTCTAGGATTAAACCTTGATGAAAAATGCGGAAATTGATTAAGGAAAGGATGGAAAATAAGGTGGTTAATCTCGTGGGTCTTAATAAGGTGGTTTCTGGCATAAAATGGATGAATGGGATGGTAAAACGTAGGTTAAGTGGTGGCTGGACAGAAATATAGAAATGGCAATAACGGAAGCTACAGGGCTCCAAATGAGGTGATTCCAAAACGAGGTGAAAGATCTCGTTTTGAAATTCAATTTAGGATCAAGAATCACTTAATTTGAGTGTGTGAAATGGGAGTTATGGTCACGAGATAATTTTGGGCAGAGGTGGATTTTCTGGAATTGTGGTTTGAAAGAACAAGGGTGGAGATGATAGGAAGGAAAGAATCACTCTTTCCAGCGAGGGCAACACACAAAGGTTGTGAAAGTCCTTTGATACAGCCAGGGTGTTCTTGAATCACTCAAGAATTTAGGAGAATCACTCTCACTAAGATAAAAGAGATAAACTCTAATTTTCTGAATAAAACTCAACTTGTGTTTATTGATAAAATGGTTCAGCTTATATAGAAGCTTTACAGCAGATTTTAGTAATGACCCACTAACCTAGAATTAAAATAACTTAATGCCATTAACCTAGGGAA
>NC_038254.2:32462956-32464177 GCF_000004515.6 Glycine max
AAATAGTATGGACAGCACTTGTTGAAGAGCTTCCTTGGCTTTCCTTGCTCTAGCCCTTGTCATAGGTCCTCCAAGTCCTTCAAGTGGATCCTTGCCCTTGCTCTTGGTCATGTCCTCATCAATAGGTCCTCCAAGTCCTTCAAGTGGATCCTTGCCCTTGCTCTTGGTCATGTCCTCATCATTCTCTCCCTCTTGAGAAGGATTTGTCCTCAAATCGGATTCTCCATCTGCATCAAAAAGAGATAAATCAGAGACATTGAAGGTGGAACTAACATTATACTCACCGGGCAGCTCAACTTTGTAAGCATTGTCATTGATTCTTTCAAGCACTTGAAATGGTCCATCTCCCCTTGGTTGAAGCTTTGATTTCCTTTGTTCCGAAAACCTTTCTTTTCTCATGTGCACCCAAACCCAATCTCCGGGTTCGAAGACAACCTTCTTTCTCCCTTTGTTGGCTTGTTTAGCATAGCTTTTATTTTTCCTCTCAATTTGATCTTTGACTCTCTCATGAAGCTTCTTCACATAGTCCGCCTTTGCTTGACCTTCTTTATGCTTAAAAACAGAAACATTAGGCATAGGCAAAAGATCAAGAGGAGTTAGTGGGTTAAAACCATAAACAACTTCAAAAGGAGAACAATTAGTGGTGCTATGAACAGCTCTATTGTAAGCAAATTCAACATGGGGTAAACAAGCTTCCCAAGTTTTTAAGTTCTTCCTCAAAACTGTCCTAAGCAAAGTTCCCAAAGTCCTATTAACAACTTCCGTTTGCCCATCGGTTTGTGGGTGACAAGTGGTTGAAAATAACAATTTAGTGCCCAACTTGCTCCACAAAGTCCTCCAAAAATGGCTTAGGAACTTAGAGTCCCTATCACTAACAATGCTCCTTGGCAAACCATGGAGTCTCACAATCTCCTTGAAAAACAAATCAGCCACATGGGAAGCATCATCAACTTTTTTACATGGAATAAAATGAGCCATTTTAGAAAACCTATCAACAACCACAAAAATGGAATCTCTACCATTGCTTGTTTTTGGCAGCCCCAAAACAAAATCCATGGATAAATCAATCCAAGGATACTCCGGAATTGGCAATGGAGTATACAATCCATGAGGCTTTACCTTAGACTTTGCCTTTTTACATACAATGCAATGTTCACAAAATTTCTGCACATCCTTTTTCATATGAGGCCAATAAAAATGTTCTTGTAATGTTCTAGAGTC
>NC_038254.2:32465177-32469956 GCF_000004515.6 Glycine max
AAATTAGCTACTAAGTGGTGATAATTTGGCATGGAGAAATGTGGTTGTTGGTAATGGTGTGTTTGTTTTGTCAAAATAAAGAGGAGTTTGTGATGCACACATTGTTTTATTGTCATTGGGATGAGGATATATGGAAAACATGTTATTATTGGGTGGATCTAAAAGTTGCTTTCTCAACTTCTATCAACATGCACTATAGCCAACATGTTTTTATGCTCGAGAATAAGGAAAAACAAGCACGGTGGAGATTGGTTTAGTGTAGCATTGCATGGTCCTATGGAACAATAGAGATAGCATTTTTTTCAATGGTCATGTATTTCAAAAACAAAAAGTTATGGCAGAGGTTCTCTTCTACTGCTGGTCATGGCTAAAGAATTTTGATAATTCTTTCTCTTATTCGTATGTGTAGTGGTGTGTAAGTCCAGGTGTTTGTTTGATGGGGTAGTGATTTGTACACATAGGGTGGGTAGTGAGTTGGATTGCCTCAATTGGGGGTGTTCTTGTAGCTATATCATGCCTCAGATCAAGGAGACCTAACCAAACAGATTCAAGTGTAAAAGTGTCTAAGTGTGAATTTGTCCATCCTAGGGTTTAGCTTAGGTTTATATATATTTAGCTGTATTGATTGGGTAGTAGTATCTTAGGAAAAGACATGGGTAACTGGCGTAACGGTTAACCCAAGATTCTTGGGTATGCATTCATGGTACATTACTCTCCAATTAATTGATGTAACGACTAGCCTAAGATTCCCGGGCACATATTCATGGTGCAATACTCTCCAACTATGTAATGCCTATCTTAACGTTCAAATAGGCCTTAGTCAATTTGCATCTAAAGGGTTTAATTAGGACTTACCGAGTGTGGATATAGACGATGGTCGATCGACTAGGCCAAAGGTGTAAGACCTTGAACGAGTCACATAAGAATGAGAGGGATCTAGAGGCTGTACAGGTACGCGATTGTATAGTTGAGGATGACTTAAAGGAATTAATTGGTACTACTTATACAAACAAGATGCATATACTTTTTGGTAAGAACTCCACAATTATGCGTGCTTGACTTGGAGTAATTATGGGATTAATAACCTTCTAAGAAGTTTCCTAGAAAGCATGTGAGTGAGGACAAAGCACGTTGAAAAGTCTCATGTTGGTTTGTGGGAACCTGAAACTGGCCAAATACAGGCTAAAGGCCCAAGTGGAGAAGGACGAAGGCCCAAGTGGAAAAGGACAAAGCCCCTGAGTGGAGAAGGATGAAGGCCCAGAGGCAGAGGCACTACCAAGACTACTAATTAATGATGAGAATCCTGAAACTGGCCAAATACAGGCTAAAGGCCCAAGTGGAGAAGGACGAAGGCCTAAGTGGAGAAGGACAAAGCCCCCGAGTGGAGAAGGATGAAGGCCAAGAGGCAGAGACACTACCAAGACTACTAATTGTTGCTGAAGGCCCAAACTAACTTGAAGGTCCAAGTTAAATAAGTTTTCAGTTATAATTTTTTATTTATTGTAATTTTGGCCCAAACTGTTTGGAAGGCCCATGTCTATTTTTATCTTTTTGTTCAGATATACTATAAGTATTTGTTTTTGTTTTCATAAAGAAACTTTTGGCATTTTTCATAAAATTGGGTGAGAGTTTCTCTCTAGGTTCCTTGTTGAACCAATTATCAGACTTATCAAGGTAATCCTTGTGGTGTCTACCCTGACTTATCTTCCTTCACCGGAAGTGGCGTCTACCCGGACTTATCTTCCTTCACTGGAAGTGGCGTCTACCCTGACTTATCTTCCCTCTTTGGAAGTGGCGTCATCTAAATCTCCATAGCCGGTATCAAGCGATCCGCTCCTAGTCAGGTTCACATCATCTGGTATCAGAGCTTCGGCTCTTGATACAGGTTCTATCCTATCCTATTTTTTTTTCTTCTCTTTGTAATTTGTCCAGGTTCGTGTTTTGTCCTTGTTCTGTTATTTGTTTTCTTGTTTGTGTCTTGTTGCGTTCTTGTTTATCTTTTTTTCGTTCTTGTTCTTGTTCTTGTCACGTTTATTGTTATTGTTCTTGTTTCTTGTGTCTTTCACACTTTGTGTAAAAAAAAAAAGTTGCAGAAATGTTGAAAAACAAAAAAAGTGGGTGTTTGATCTTTGAACACGAAATTGAGGCATTTAGAGGTTTTTTTTGGAAACAAAATCGTGGATCAAATCCCCTTATCTACATTCTCCTCTGAATTCTGAGCGTTTTGATATATAGTGGGCCTCAAACAGATAATCATAGCAAAAGTTATGAGCATTTGAAGTTCACTTGTCATATCTATTATCTTATCTGTTTATCTTATTTGTTATCATATCTGTTATCCAAATTAAATCTAATTTTTATCCAAATCAAATCAAAATTTGTTATCCAAATCAAATCAAATCTAATCTGTTATCCAAATCAAATCCAATTTGCTATCCAAATCAAGTCTAATTTGTTATACAAATCAAATCCAATCTGTTATCCAAATCAAGTCTAATATGTTATCCAAATCAAATCTAAATCTAAATCAAGTCTAATCTGTTAACCAAAATCAAATATGATTTGTTATCCAAATTAAATATGCTACACAATTTGTGATAATTAAACTGTCTTTCATGTTATATACCTTGTGTGTCTAATTTGATTCATCCAGGAACTTAAGAGGGAGTGAGTGGTAAAAGGCAAGCGTGAAAACATCACACAAAAGCCTATATTGAGAGCATCAAACACGAGTGAACTACCATCAAAGAGAGAAACACGTGAGTAGAGTGTGGTGAGGTCCTGAATTTTTTTTTAAATTATTGCAAAATTCTTTGTTCCTTAATCATGGCAAGAGCTGGTGACAATGATGGTGTATATCATCAACTGGACGGATCTCAGAGCTTATTTCTGGACGCAATGACTACACAAATGCAACATTTGTTGAATCGTAACAAAGAAGAGCTCTACAGACGAATAGCCAAATCTTCCTTGTTTACTCTTAAACCTCTATCCCCTAGAGAAGTGTGTGATGACCAAATCAGAATGAGAGAAAAAAGAGAACAAGAGAAAGAAAATAGTGAGGCACCACAGAGGAATATGAAAAAGAAGAGTGATACACCCGAGGAAAAAAGTGATACACATAAGAGAGAGAGTGATACACATGAGAGAAAATTTAATTATTTTGCAGAGGCGAGTGAAGTGAGGAAAGTGTTACCTGCTCATGAACCACTCAATCTATAGTATTGCAAAGATAGTAAAATTTCTACTGATAATTCTAATGAGTTTACTATTTCTATTTCTCCTAGTGTTCAACCCTTATTGCAGGAATTTAAAAATGTCTTTCCTAAGGAGATTCCTCATGGACTGCCACCTTCAAGAGGCATAGAACATCAAGTTGATCTCCTTCTCGGAGCTTCATTGCCTAACAGGCCAACTTACAAAAGCAATCCCCAAGAGACTCAACGTAAGGATGCACATGCCAAAGTTGAGTATGTGAAAAGATTGTATGACCAAGTGAATGTGCAAATTGCAAAGAAGAATGAAAGCTATACCAAGCAAGCCAACAAAAAAAAGAAGGAAGTGGTACTTGAACTCGCTGGATCCTAGACATTTGAGGGCAAATGTTTTCCAAGAAGGAGGGAATGATGAGAATCCTGAAACTGGCCAAATACAGGCTAAAGGCCTAAGTGGAGAAGGACGAAGACCCAAGTGGAGAAGGACAAAGCCCCCGAGTGGAGAAGGATGAAGGCCCAGAGGCAGAGGCACTACCAAGACTACTAATTAATGATGAGAATCCTGAAACTGGCCAAATACAGGCTAAAGGCCCAAGTGGAGAAGGATAAAGCCCCCGAGTGGAGAAGGATGAAGGCCTAGAGGCAGAGGCACTACCAAGACTACTAATTGTTGCTGAAGGCCCAAACTAACTTGAAGGCCCAAGTTAAATAAGTTTTTAGTTATAATTTTTTATTTATTGTAATTTTGGCCCAAACTGTTTGGAAGGCCCATGTCTATTTTTATCTTTTTGTTCAGATACACTATAAGTATTTGTTTTTGTTTTCAATAAAGAAACTTTTGGCATTTTTCATAAAATTGGGTGAGAGTTTCTCTCTAGGTTCCTTGTTGAACCAATTATCAGACTTATCAAGGTAATCCTTGTGGCGTCTACCCTGACTTATCTTCCTTCACCGGAAGTGGCGTCTATCCTGACTTATCTTTCTTCACTGGAAGTGGCGTCTACCCTGACTTATCTTCCCTCTCTGGAAGTAGCATCATCCAAAATCTCTATAGCCTGTATCAAGCAATCCGCTCCTACTCAGGTTCACATCAGAAAGCATGTGAGTGAGGAAAAAGCACGTTGAAAAGTCTCATGTTGGTTTGTGAGAAGAGTCATTGATCCTAGAAGCAGCAAAAGTAAATTGTTGAGGTTTCAGAAAGGGCTACTTGTAGAGGGTTATGACCATTGGAGTGTTATGACCAATGAGGAGTTGAGTGAAGTGTCATAGTGTGAAAGCTACCAAGAAGTCGACAATTAGGGGCATTACAAATGGTATCAGAGCAGACCTCTCTCCTAGTATAGGCCAGAGTCCTTGACCCTCCCTTTGCGGTTTCGTCGAGGTAACTGTGATTTCTATGCCTTCTTCTAGCCTACCATTGTATCTCTTATGATTTGGTCATCATTATTGGATGTTCTTATGTTTCCTTTTAAAAACCCTTGAAAATGAGACGTTATAAAAATTTTCTTTTCATAAAATTGATTTCATTTTTGTGACCTTTGTTGAACCTCGATCACATTAGCAT